>NC_142351.1:37910124-38042624 GCF_059441175.1 Urocampus carinirostris | reverse complement strand
TGCTACTTGAATGTAAGCCTTGTGGTACAGGGTCGGGTTTAAAGTCTCTTACAAAATATCATTTTGAGAACAAGGAATGGATTTTGCGCCCCTTAACAGAATTTAAAAAAATAATAATAAGGGAAGGAAATTGTAAATATTTACGTTGACTTGTTCCTCTTATTAAAATAGAACTGCAAAATATGAATTATTCATGTTTTTTCTTTCAGCAAAATCATGAAACAAGATTTATTTTTTTAAAAGTGCAAAGCGTACAAAGTCTCCCACTCCAGGATTCTGAAAGGCTGGTCCACATCTGTTTCTTCTTTAGCTAATATGTTCATGATTTAGTAAAATATAATGAATTGGACATCGACAACCACATTTTCCAGACTATAAGGCACCCTTTAAAAAAAAAAAATTGGCCAGGAATTTGGAAGTGCCCCTTATATACCCAAAAATACAACTGGAAATACATAGTTAACCTGACTACCATTAATCAACCAGAGAACATTGACAGAACCCATCTCGATGTATTTGAGAGTGTGCCTTATGATCTTGGAAAATTTGGTCAAACAAATTGGAAATACATAGTTACAATTAAGATATACTGCATTGGGTAACTGTTGTGCCTTTGAGAAACATACAGAATGGTCTTTGAGTGCCCTTTTCTGGTTGAGATGTTAGTTTTTTTGTTGCTAAAATTAATTTTAGTCGTGAAACAAGATTTCATAATATTAATTTTTGTTCATGGAATCAATTATTTTGTTTTAAATATATTTGATGAAACTCTACTTTTTACTGTTTTAATAAGAATAAGAATATATTACAGAAGACTATTTTGGGGGTGTGCTTTATTTCTGGTGCGTCCTCTAGTGTAGAAAAAATGGTAATTATGGATGTACCGAATTTTTGGCACAATAATATATTCTTCTTCCAAGAAGGACCCAAGTGCATTTTCAGCTTTTACGGACAAAAAAAAGTCCTCCTCAAAGAACGATGTTGTGATGACATTATGCCTGAAGTGAGCCGAGCCCTACGAAGCTGGCTTTAACTCAGAGTAGGGTATGTACTAGTCGTGGCTTCTTAATTTTCATTTTGCACATGACTTAAGGAATAGCGAGATTGTGCAGTAAAGCAGCTGGTTGGGTGGATCCCTTGACCACTAAGGTTGTAGGGGAACCATTTCCTATGGTGTGTCTTGGGTAAGTACAGCCTGGTGGCACCCATCCATTTCGAAGCCAACAAATATTTCCACCCGGTCCCGGACCTGGGACCTTATGCATATTGGGCAAATGTGCTAACCACTGAACTACAGAAACAGTAGTAAAGCAAGTTCTTTACTTTTCATTATAACTGATAACTATATTTTGAATATACGTTTATAAATTGAAAACAGTTTAGTGAATAAACATAGTTGTCATACACAGTATTTATTATACATTTAGTTATTAAGGGCTTATTATATATTTCATGACTGTTTAAAGAGAGCTTAATTGTTTTTGGCTACCTCGTAGTGTCAAAATCATGCAGGGTGTGTGGCGCATATACTGTACTTATATTAACCCGTTTGCTCATATTACTATGGGCTTTATTAGTTTTGGCCTACTCCCGGTGTTACAAAAACCAGATGTCGCAAAACATTCTGGGTGCGGCCGATATTTACTCAATTACTAGTATTACTATGTGCTTCATTCTTTTTGGCCTGCTCCTGGTTTCACAAAACATTCAGGGTGCGTGATGCATATACTTATCATATGTTTACTGTTTTACTAGTAATACCATGGGCTTCATTATTTTTGGCCTGCTCCTGGTGTCGCAAGACCTTCATATCACAAAACACGCAGAATCAATGGTGAATGTGCACGTCAAAGAATAGTTTGGGTAATATTCTGTAAGAGGTGGACCATATGACGTATTATGATCATTTTAATGTCACTCAAATGTTGGAATAGCAGCAAATCATAAGAAAAGTGTAAGTGTGTGATGCCGCTCCTTCTGCTTGCGTGATTGAAGCTTAAGTATCGTAGCCTTTTTTGTTCTGGATTGACCAAGATCCATTGAAAAGGGCTCAGCGGCCTACCTTTCGTTGCAATTAGTGTTTCAACCCATTTTTGTGTGTCGATTCAGTAACATTAGCGAAGAATATGTCAAAGCAACACCCAATCGTCAGGCCACTAGGCCGATTTTTCAACTGAAAGCAAGGAAGGGGGTTGTAACAGTGATGTGAGCTTACCGTACAGTTTGATTTTTTCTCTTTGCCTCCAAGCCAGGCTATGAACTTTGAAAAAGGCAGCAGGGTAAAGCTGCCATGAAAACATTGGAGACTAGTTGAAGTAGGGCAATAGATTCTAGCCAGGGGACATAAAAAGGAGTAAGAAAAGGATGCAGGTTAGGGATTTGAGCAAAAGTGACAATTTTTGCAAAAGTCAAATTTCATTTGGGTCGTAATGGGGACAGATAAGGCCACCTAGTGAGGCGGATAGGGAAAGGTGACGGATGAATCAGCCTTTCTTCTAAAAGCTCCCTGCATGAAGCCATTATGGCCAAGAAGTCACCACTTTGAGCATTCAAAAAGACATGGTTATCTTTATCTGCGGGGATTTTAAACATTGAAGATCAATTCTGAAAATAAAGAACAAATTTATGTTTCTATGTTGTGGTTGAGGAAAATGAGGCAGCTTCACTCACTAATTGTGTTCATTCCTCAATTTAATACAAAACACATTCTGGCAATGAACAGCACGGCGACTGGGTGCTTAGCGTGCAGCCCCACTGTACAGAGGTTCAGGGTTCAAGTCCAGCTACCAAAGGATCCAGTGAGGAGTTTGCATGTTCTCCTATACTTTCTCAGTCAGATACGGAAATCATAATTCACGCGTTTGTTACCTCCCGTCTCGATTACTGTAATGCACTACTTACCGGTCTTCCGATGACCAGACTCAAGAGTCTTCAGCTAAGATGCGATTTTAAGGTTCTCCTATGACTATACAAAATCATACATGGACTTTCCCCCTCATATCTTTCAGATTTGATTTCCCCCTATGTCCCGGCCCGAAGCCTTCGTTCCGAGAGCGCCGGTCTCCTGGTGATCCCAAGAGCCAAGAAGTGTTCCGCTGGTTCGAGTGCGTTCTCCATCCGGGCACCGGTGTTGTGGAATGCTCTTCCCCTGAGATCCGATCTGCAACCTCAGTGGAAATGTTTAAATCTAAGCTTAAAACTCACTTCTACTCTATAGCATACGAATAACCTAAACTTCTTATATGTAATAACTTGTGAAGCCCTTTGAGACTATTTGTGATTAAGGGCTATACAAATAAAAATGACTTGACTTGACTTCTCCCCGTGCCTGCATGGGTTTCCTCCCACATTGACAAAGAATAAACATGCCAGGGTAATTGTCCCTAGATGTGAATAAGAGAGTGAGTTGTCTGTCTCTGAGTACCCTGCAACTGGCAACCAGTTCAGGGTGTCCCCTGCCCACTCCCGGAAGATAGCTGGGATAGGCTCCAGCAACCCCGCGACCCCACTGAGGATAACCAGTGCAGATAATGGATGGATGGATGGATGTATCTTGTAATCTTCTTTCGTTGAGATTGTGGTAAATGTGCTGGATGAACTTGTTTGTGTTTAAACGTTTTCCATTGAAGATAAAACACATTCTGGTAGAAGAATTACTTATTTTTGCTTATTTACTGTATCCTTCTTATTCAGTATTGCTGATTTAAAAAGATCTATTCAACACCAAAAAGAACAAGATATCTAATTATTTTAATATATGCTGTTCACTCTTTAAGTCAAGGCTGCTCACTTTTTTTAGGTTGTGAGCTTCTAGAGAATAACCAAGTCAAAATTCCCTAGCCACCGAAAAAAAAATGCAAAACATTTCATCAATTTCAAACGTATAGAGAATTCTTTGTACATTTTTTAATCAATTGCTGGTCACACTTTTTCAGCATGCGAGCTACTCACGAAATGACAAAGTCAAAATGATCTAGCCACCACAAAAAATGCAAAATATCTTGTTTTTTTCTTTTAAATGTATTGAGGATTCTTTCCACATCCTTTAA
Organism: Urocampus carinirostris; assembly: GCF_059441175.1. NCBI lineage: Eukaryota > Metazoa > Chordata > Actinopteri > Syngnathiformes > Syngnathidae > Urocampus > Urocampus carinirostris. The sequence continues at coordinate 38,038,575 of NC_142351.1, read as the reverse complement.
TTCCGGGGTGTTTACACTTTTTCAGCAAGCGAGCAAACTACAAAATAACCAAGTCAAAATGAGTTACCCACCCAAAACAAAAACCATGTAAAATACGTAATTGGTTTCAAATGTATCGAAGATTCTTTGTTCATTCTTAAATTCAGGGGTGTTCACATATTTTCAGCATGTGGGCTACTTCCCGAATGACCAAGTCTATTTCCATCCTTATTCTTATTCCAAATAAACAAGGCCAAATAATCGAGCCTGATTAAAGTGTATCATGGATTTTTTTCCCTCACTTGTAATTGTTAAAGATGTTGGACAATATTGATAGCAGGTTGTTTAAACAACGCTCGTTTTTTGATTGATTTTGATCACGAGCGCACACACATAAACACACAGCAACATTTAAAGGTCCCCCATGACTCTTTTAATAGATGTCTCAATTAAATTCATAATGCCAAGATATTTGCTCCAGTGCAAAATGAAGGCTAATTGCAAGGAAACCTGAAGATAAACTGTTTATGTTGAATAGGATGCTTCCTTATCAAACCCCCCCCCCCCCCCCCACACACACACACACACACCTTGAATTTCTTTCAACGTGAAAATGTTCTTACCATAATCTGGGGACGGTCCATTTTATGGCCTCCTAGTTACGAGTTCATTGCGCATTCTAGACACAAGGCCATCAGCTTGCTCAGAGACAATTAGAGAACACAGAGGTGGCGGCACATCACAATGAGGCTCCTCAAATGATTAAAACATCAGGCGCTCTCTAGAAAACGAGAGGGAAAGTGGAAATGGGATCATTGAAACCTTTTTCTATGTATGGTAATCTTAGGAAGGCGTCTATTCAGTTAAAACGCAAGTGTGCATTAATTATATTGTGACCCATAGTGGTCTGAAAATACTTTATTCCTTCAATTATATCACGATTGACTCAAATAATATGCCAAAACACTTGTACTATCTAATAAACTTGATTTTAGGTTTAGAAATGTGTGATTATACAACTTGTTTGGCCACCATCTTCCCTCTACGGAAGCCTGAATGTCTATTTTGTGAAGGTAGCTTGTCCCGGTTGGGCCACTTATTTTCCACAGTTGAACCCCGCATGTGATGATAGCGGATTCCCGTCAATCAAGAATTTCTAGTTTCTTTGTTCACTATTTCTTTCTCTAGCCACTCATTTTAGCCTTTTGGCTGGATCAAAAAAAAAAAAAAAATATACAGCACTTTTCAGACAATGAAATGCAACCAAAAATTCTGTATGGAAACATCTAATGAACAATAGTTTCAACTTTTCTTATTTTGCTACATTTTTTTACTTGTTACTTGATGTTCTCCTAATAAACGCTGAAACTAGTGTTAAAGAAAATTTGCTGGAGATTTTTTTATTTTTATTTTTTAAACATATTTTTTTACAAATCATTTTAATATAAAAATATTTTTTGTAAGAAATAAAAAGATCTACCAATAGAACGAGATTTAACTTACAATAATATTTATTATTTATTTCATTTATTTATTTATTTTACTAAATTTTAACTCTGACTTTTTGCTGTTAATAAAACAGCATATTGTTACTACTATTTCAAAACGACACTTTTGCGGCAAGTTTCTCTTTCTAGTCCCAGCACTTTTTATTATTATAAACGGAAACAGGATTATTGTTATTTTTTGGGTAATTTTTGCACTTATTAATTGTATACCCTAATTGTTTCCCTCCCTAGCTTGTGTCCTCCTGGTCAGGTCCCTCCTGATTGTTGATCGCCATAATGCTTTTCGTCTGGCAAATTTTGTGGTCATGCTGTCATGGCACCCCTGTTATTGTTTTAGCAATGTGTGGCTATATGCACGGTGTCATCTTACTTTCATATTTTGTTCCTTTAGAGCTAGTCATTGTCCCAAAATATTTTGCTTTGCCCTCCTTTCATGTTTTGTTCAGCTACAGCTACAGTGCCTGCATTATATTTCATGGCCTCATCATCATTTTCAAGGAAAAGGGACCCAGATAATCTCGGCTTTTTCCTATCAGCCCTTTTTCCCCTTTTGTTTTGTCTATTGTTTATTAAAACTGCTGATCTTAAAAGTATTATAACATTGTATAGGCCCAGTTGTTTTTTTTACCATGTGCCTTATTGCATAGCTTTCATTTTACCCACGCCTTCTTGATATCATGTTTTGTTCAATTAGATCTAGTTAGTTTTTAAACTACATATTGCAGGATATGTGGTCGAGTGAGGACACCTTTTGATATCTCTGAATTTTGAAGATCCAAGTAACCTCCGATATGGCCACTCTTCTGTAAAACAACGGTTGTAAGACTTTACATAAAATCGGAATTCATAAGAGCATAACTGCATGCGGAGGTCTTGATTCAACCAGTGATCCAAAGTAATTTAACTTTACAGGGACATTGTGAATTGTGGCTCTGCTCCTCGTGGATATTAAAATGTATTACAGCCTAATTAGAATTCATAAAGTTATTAACAATTGAACAATCAGGTGAAAATAATTACAAGGAGGGAGGGTCAGATTTTGCTGGGAAAATTGAGATTGGCTGGGCTTGACCTGCGGGCCAGCCAATGTGTATTCGTGGCGTACTTGCATTATGCACCTAGGTGACTAATACGTACAAACTAAATTAGCAGAAGAATATATAGTTTGCCCTTCTGGCCTGCTTTTTTTTGCCAGGCTTCATTTTGTCTATTTTATATCAGTAGTTCCTATCTCCAGTTTTTCAAGAGCTTTAAATGTCATCCTTCATAAGCAATGTTTCAAACATTTTGTATTTTACATGCCACACTTTTGAATTTTCTTTGCTGGCATGTATCGCTTGAGTTGCTCCTGCATCTTTTTTCCTTCTGTTTGTTTTAAGTTCAAGGCCTCCAAAAAACAAGCGCATTAGAGATGTCGCTATTTGAGGATGGTGATTGCTGCCAAGTTCTGCTAATTTCAACAAAGCGCAGCCACCAGCCAGCATGAAGGACAGCGCCGAGCTCAAAAGCTTTTTCATTTTTTTTCCTTTCTCGTCATGCACGCCGCCTGTCAAGCTATTAGCATTCAAAAGTTTTCATTGACATCACACGGGGCTGATGATCTCAAAGCCAATTCAGTCCTTTCATAAAAGCCGTCAGTCTTTCAGTGTGCAGTTTGTTTTCATGACCGGAGGTTATTTCATTTCCTTTTTTTATTTTATTCTGTTAAATCAAATATTTCTAATAGCACAATTTGAGTAATTGTCAGTGTAGTTGGAGTTTGGGTGACCTCTGACTGAGCATATCCGAAGCGCGGCGTTTTTGTTAGGACACCTGCCAGAAAAATGAGAAGACCGACTCTCATCAAGGTGTGTAAACTCAATTTAATTAATTTTTTCACATTTGCGAAGGGAATGAACAGATATAGCCGTCAAGTGACTTCAAACAACTGTTTTTTATGTTTGTTTTCTCAAATGGAACGACTTTTAGCTCTCAGAGTTGCGTGAGATGCCGTTAAATGCTTTTCACATTATTTGCTTTCCAAGAAGACGTTATAAAATTGCTAACACAAAAAGGTGTGGGCTGTCGTGTTGTTGTGATGACATTTTATAGCTGGTCAGCCTTACCAAAGAAAATATTGGTGCTTAACAGTAGATTTGTGATTCTGACACGCAGTCACTAGCATGGTGTAATGATCATGTGTCAAACTTATGGTCCGCCACACCGTTTTATGTTACAGGGATACCTCTACATACAACATACGTTCCAGGATCGTACCTGGAATTCCTCATATCTTGAGCGATTTTCTCAGTACAAAATAACTGAAAATCAATTAATTTGTTGCCGGCCTCCCAAAAGCATCTAAATGAACCCTACTTGGCAATAAAACACATCTTCGATATCATTAAAAACAAGTAATTCAACAAAAAATACAGTAATAAGATCAATACGATGAGCATATAATGACTTTAAGCCCCTGGCCTTAAGTGGTAACATCTAGAAATTCTCATGACTTGGATTTTTTTCTCCGATGTCGGGAAAGAAATTTGCTTGAAAGAAATCGCATATCTAAAGTTCCTCGTAGCTTGAGAAGCTCATACATATTCAGATTCAGATTCAGATTCAGATCTACTTTATTGTCATTCTAGTACACGTGTATACAGAACGAAATGTCGATGCATCTGACCCCCACAGTTTCCTTGAATGTACAGATATAAATAATGTTGTATTGTATTTTGGCTACGTATAGTATTTTACCATAGTGCCGATAGTGCAAGAAGAGTAGCTAACCAGATGCGCAAAATGGGCAGTCAGGTTAACAAGTCAGGTACACAGTAACATTAACACTGTAACAATAACGCTGTAATTACAATAGTGCAGAGAGCAATGTGCAAGGAGTGGCAAGCTATAAAAAAAACTGCCAGTAGTGCAAAAGTCAGATTAGCAGCCGTTTAGATTTAAGTTAACTATATGTTAGATTGACCATTTAACAGTCTAATGGCCAGGGGGACTAGACTATTGCGGAGCCTGGTGGTCCTGCACCGCACACTGCAGTACCTCTTCCCAGAGGCTAGCAGAGTGAACAGTCCATGATGGGGGTGAGAGGGGTCCCCAGTAATGTTTTTAGCATGGGATAGGCAGTGCTTCTGGCCAATGTCCTGAATGGAGGGAAGTGTAGTCCCGATTATTTTCTCTGCTGTCCTCGTTACCCTCCTCACACTACCCCAGTCGGTAGCGCTGCAGCCTCCACACCACACAGAGATACAGCTGGTCAGGATACTCTCTATGGTGCCCCTGTAGAATGTAATGAGGGAGGGTGGGGGCAGGTGGGCTCTCCTCATCCTCCGCAGGAAGTACTGTAGCGGTATTACTGTACTGTATTTCATTTATAACATATACCGTAAATCTGTAGTGGCATTTTTTCACTGCAACTGTAATGTTTGTGACTTTAATGATTTCATCATTTCAAAATATTACTTTACATGAAGGAGTAGAAAACATGTTTTTGCATACCAGTTACATGTAGTTACATTCGGGGGCCAATTTAGGTTCAGAGCCTTTAGGTTGCTGAGCACCCAGAGTGTCTGGCATGTTAAAAAAAACATAAGCTATACAACATGTAAAAAAATAAATGAAAAAGACGAAAGAAACAGGTCCTCACGCAATATAACCTTCTCACATATGCCTACCATGTCATGGGGCTGGCATATAGGTTCCTGTTAAGCCTTTCCTGTACTCAGGTTGCATGTGAACAGAGCTACTCTGCTTTAAAATGTAAAAACACTAGGCTCAGAAGCTCACTGTCTCAGGAACCTTTGGGGGCCCTCATGCTGATGTACACTGAGAAGGAAATTCTCTTGTCAATAGACAATGACATTGTCAACAACAAAGTTTCAGAGACCAGTACTTTGCATAGGAGGACTTTGATGTTTTAAATCCTACCTAAAATGTATGTAATAAAGCTACTTCACACGAGTTATAAAAGTTATGTGTAAAGCCTAGCTATCTGTTGGGAAGGCAAACGAAATTTTCAAGTTACCGATACTGTATATTGGTAAATATGTTTTGATTTATATCAAAATCTTTATATAATTTTCCTTTGAATTAAAATAGTACAGTGTTTTCTGTTAACTCATCAAAATATACCCGAATTTTCTTCCCAATAGAAATTCATAATAAGAGCTCGCTGCCGTTCCATTCATTCAAATTTCTCCTCCTGAGCTAAAACCCTGGTTTTGGGTAGAAAACTCCCGGGCTGAAAAGGGGGCCCACTCCGGCCTTCCCGTGAATTGTTCTCAAACACTGCTCTAAACATTGATAAATGTCATCTCACCAAGAGGGACTCAGTCAAAAATCTAGGTGTCCCATTTGACCCGACTCTGTCCTTCCACGTTAAGAATATTACTAGTACAGTTTTTTTCCATCTTTGCAACATTGCAAAAATGTGCCCGTATGCTAAATATCCCTTTATAGGGTTTTTTCTTTTCTTTTTTCACAAATAAAGTACTCAGACTACAAGGTGGATGGAATTAAAACAGCAATTAGAACGAGGTTCTTATAAAAATAAATACATCTGAATATTGAAAAACATCTCGTAGAGCATAAATATTCAAAAATCTGATTACGCATCTCAATTAACTTGATGAATCAATTTTAAATAAAAGGTATGTAGAAACATTTTATTGCAATTATTCATTTTTTACGATTTTATTTCTGGTCTATAAGGTGCACTGGACTACACAGGAGAATACGGTAATTTAAAAAAAAAGATTAAAAAGAAAAAAAGAAAAAAAATTAAAAGGAAAAAAGGGGAACAAAAGATAAAAAAAGAATATTAGCATAGATAGACAATATGATCAAACAAGAAATTTGGTAACCAAACTGAATCCCTGTTATATAAACTCTCTTTGTTTGTCTCATTTTTATTTCTTCCATATCTTGCTGTCTCTCTTGTCTCCCTCTATCAAATTCCATGTCACCCACTTCTTATATTCTCGCTCCATCTGCCTCAACATTTCAAAAGACTGAATTGCTGGTGGCTGTCACTTGGCCCTGGCTAAGAATTCATTTTTGTGGGTCAAGTGTTTCAAACAGTCATCCTTGACAGGAACCTTCTCGTACAATAACTACCTGGACGGACCTTGACTCTTGAGTGCTTTCGTTTTAGCTCTGAACCTTTTTTTCCTCCTTCCAGGGTTTATGCTAAAAAGATCTCGGCCATTGTGGAATCCACAACAGGAGACACTAGGGGCTGGGTTGCCGAAAGTAATCGGGGGCTAAAAGATTAAACTGAAGCACAAGCTAAATTTCCAAAATACTGTCAAAGCAAAGCACTTGACACACCTGAAATTTGGCAGCATTTCATCATGAACTTCCAATGCAAGCTATTCACAAATAAGTAGAAAAAAAAGTAACAAACACAAATGAGATCACAGTATTCCCTTGCCAGTTCTGGTTCGACTTTTGCATTGAGTTTTATTTTTCCAATTAGAAGTTTCTGTGACAAATACGTAAATTGCAAAATTACAGCATCATTTTACAAGCACAAATTAACGTTGTTTCCACATTTAACATTAAATAAAAATGATTTTGTTCATGTAACTTACTAAAATCAGCAAAGTAGCATTTTTTTGCTCCTTGGTCCAAAAGCTCTATTGCTCTATCGATATGTCCTGTCTATTTACAAGGTGTCTTTGTAAATGTCCTACTAGGAGCAAGGCTTTCCACTATATATGGATGGATACAACTTTGGCATTTTTTACGTGGGGAAGACAATAAAACGGAAATGTCCTGGATAAATGAAAAAAATCTCACGAGGCTTTAATGGCGAGTATCATTTGTCAATGTATTACAAGTCCACAGTTCTCTCTCTCTCTCTCTCTCTCTCTATATATATATATATATATATATATATATATATATATCATATGAAATAATTAATTCTGAAAAAAATAAAAAATAAAGGTTGCTACTTCACGGATTTCACGATATTTTTTAAATGTGATCCCTATGAAAAATGAGTGATTACTCTATGTATTCATGAGTATTCATTTATGCACACCCGTATATATTACTGTTTGCAGAAATTTACTCAATACAGATGGTTATGGAACGGATTATTTGAAAAACTCAAGAAAATACTGTATAATCAGCTGGTCTTTCCACTACTTCAAATATTGACAAGTTGAGCGCACAAGAGTGGAAAATTTGCAATGACTGATAAGAATTTTAAAAATTCTTATGATTATGATAATTGTTAATTGAAATATGACTTACATAAATACCTGATAAGAAGACTATTGGAAATCATTTTAATAATAGATTTTTTTTTGTCATATATTAATTAAAGGAAATCTGAGTTACATTCACGTTTCCTGAATTATTTGCGAGGCCTGATCCGAGGATTAAACCGACAAAGTAAATGAATATTTACCTTAACCTCCAGAAGGGAGGCCAAGCATCACGGCGGTCTTTAGTTCATCAGATCAATGGTGCTCTTTGGGCTCCGACCCAATGCTTTTCCTTGCAAATTCCGCAAAATCGATTGACATTCACTAAGAATCAAAGAACGGACTCTTTTTTTCCCCACGGACTTCATAATTGCATGAAAAGATGATTGAATTATAGATCGGGAACTTAATACGTTGCCGGCAGGAGGAAGGTTTCTCACTCCAATTTGGGGGGCTAATGGGATTTGGACTTTTTGGGTTACACTGAGTGATATCATCGGGATTTTTTGCATGATGGCTTTTTCATACTCTCAAAACTGTCTGTTGCAATCCATACAAGCGATTTAAAAAAAACAAATATTTAAAACAGTAAAACGGCGGCAAAGGCCATTAACAGATTTTGTCCATTAAAAACTACTTTCTTTGCCTATTTTATGAGAAACATTTGAGTGTGTTTATGGCTCCAATTCAGAGTTGTCCCAACAAAATACCTTTTTCTTGTCACGGGGCGGAGTGGAAGGGGGCTGTCACGAGGCGTGGTGGAGTGGAAGGGGTGACCGGACCGGAACGGAGGCAGGAGGCAGGAAGGGAGAACTCAATTGCGTAACGATCCAAAACTTTTATTCACAAAAATAAAAGTTGTCCAAAACTCTGGGACATGACAAAACAAACAGTTGATTCTTCCAACTCAACTAAACAGGACAAGGCATAACAGAACGGACAATGTTTTAAACTAAAACAGGACAAGGCATAACAGACCGGGGAATGTGTAATGAGCCAGCGCCCGCCAAACCCACAACCCAGCCTTAAGTAGCAGACCAGCAATCAGCTGATCTGCTACAGCTTGAGTTCAGGGGCGTGGCAGACTGGTCGCCACGGCGACCGTGACATTTCTATATGTAAATCACAAAGCTCACTGAAATAGAATACACCCCCGGGATTTGAAATGAATCGGTTCTGAGTTGGGGATCGTAACTAAAAACAGAGTATGGCGGTTGATAGAAACCTATGGTAATTAGCTAATGCCCTATGCAGTCTCAGTCGGATGCAGAGATTATAATTCATGCGTCTGTTACCTCCCGTCTCGATTACTGTAATACACTTGTCGTGATTGCCTAAGTGAAGTCACCTGGGGCAATCGTTTGGCGCGCTGGAGCGCACTTCCTGATTGGCTGAACTTCTCCACTTAAGCGGTCTGCGTCCAGAGATGGTCGTCCGAGTGTACTCTTTGTATCCCTTAGTGTTTCTCCAGACTACAAGGTACCCACGACTCCTCTTGCCTGATTCATGCCTGCCTTCCGTTTTTGACCTGTTTCCGTTCCACGTTTTGCAACCTACTCTCCCGCCCCGGCCACCGACTTACCCGCTAAGCTGCACCTTCCGTCTACCCGTCACGGAGCTGCCATTCCGCTCGAAGAGGCTGACGACCAACAAGCGCCGACGTCCCAAGTCAGCTCCAACAACTCTTTCAAATAAAAACTCTTCTGAAACTAACGCTATTGGATCCGAGAGTCCGTTCTGGTTCATGACAACACTACTCTCCGGTCTCCCGAAGTCCAAAATCAAGAGCCTTCAGCTGGCACAAAATGCTGCAGCAAGGCTTTTAACTGAGACAAGAAAGTTTGATCACATTTTTAGCTAACCTGCATTGGCTCCCAGTTAGCTTAAGATGTGATTTTAAGGTTCTGTTGGTAGTATACAAAATCATGCATGGACTTGCTCCCTCATATCTTTCAGATATAATTTCCCCCTATGTTCCGGTCCGGAGCTTTCGCTCTGGAAATGCTGGTCTACTAGTGATCCCAAGAGCCACGAAGATATTCGCAGGTTCGAGAGCGTTCTCCATTCGGGTCCCGGTGCTGTGGAATGCTCTTCCCCCTGAGATTCGTTCTGCAACCTTAGTGGAAATGTTTAAATCTAAGCTTAAAACACACTTATATTTTATAGCATATAAATAATGTATATTTTATGTTGACAATATATGTATATCTGTGTATTATTTGCCCTCATGTAGGTTTTAGATCAGGTGGTGGTGTCATAATAGTATGTGGTTTGCAATAATCTGTGGTCTGTGCAGCCCTTTGAGACTTTGAGGTTAAGGGCTATACAAATATACATGACCTGCACTGACTTGACATGTGTCAAACTTGTGGCCAGTCAGATCATTTTATGCTGCCCGCAAGACAATGCTGAGAGAAGCACAAGAAAAAAATGAGCTGCATCTTGTCAATGACAATGACTTGCAGTTTTAAATATGTCCCTTGTATGTCACCAAAGCCAGGCGCCACTTGCAAAGCACCTACTGTAGCTGTATAAGCTGACTACCATTAATCAACCAGAGAACATTGACAAAACCCATCTCGATGTATTTGAGAGTGTGCCTTATGATCTTGGAAAATTTGGTCAAACAAATTGGAAATGCATAGTTACAATTAAATGCTACTGTATACAGTAACTGTTCAGCCTTTGAGAAACATAGCGTGGTCTTTGAGTTCCTTCTTGTGTTAAACAGGTCGTATATTGCTAAAAAGAAGCAAATGGAGTGCAGAACTTCGACAGCAGCTTGGATTCCCAATTTTGAAGACAAATATAATTGTTTTATTGCCTTTGACAATAATCGTGCGCAAGTATGAAATGTATTGTGACTACTTAAATGCAGATTTCTGTTTATAATACCTTTTCGAAGAAAATTATGTATTTTAGCTTGAATTGTTGTTAGCATGTCTTAGCTTAGCTTAGAATGTAACTGTATAGTTAGCCAGCAAGACTTTTTGTACTTTGTTTTTAATTTTACAGCGACCTTATAAGGGTAATGGTCGCAACTAAAGGAAAAAAGTCTGGTTATTTGCGTCTTTGTTCACTAGTTATATAACTGTCGAAAAGGGGTATACTTTGGAGAGAGCACAGCAGAGCATTTATTGATAAATAAATTATTTTTTGTGATGAAATCAAATGTCATAATGTTGATTTCTTTTCGGAAATGTAAGTGAAAATACGGTAATAATTTTATTAGCAACTATCATTTTCAGTATACAGACGCCCCCCTGCTTACGACCATTTGACTTGAGAAAAACGGTAGATACGAACATTTTTTTCGGGATGTTGAAAAATATCCGAACATTGCTGTGAGTTAGATTTTGTTTTGTATGCACCTTCTTCCGAGTACAGGACATTCCTGTAGTGCTCCTTTCTGCCGCCTCTGGCGTGTAGAGCTGTGAGAGGTAACCCATCATCCACTTCGAAGAAGAAATACGCTTCCTCTTCCTAGTTTGTGTGTAAACATTCTATACTGTATCTCGAGCGTGCTAAGAATCTTGACATTTTTATTGTTTGATATCTCGTGCATCCATTCAATATGTTTGGTGTGAAGTGCAAGGAAGAGGCGAGCCGTTTCATTTGAAATCAAAGTGGAGCATGGAAGCTTGATGCAGTTGAGAAAATGGTTGGATCGCTTTTTTTTCAGCCAATTTTTACCATAGAGGAGGAAGCTGCCTAACTGTTGAAGCTCATCTTCCAGAAGTAAGTTGAACTTAACTTTATCTTATCTTTATAGAGCATATTATTTTATTAAGTGTTCAATTTTTAGAAAAACAATACAGGTTATTTTTGTCTCAGTTAAAATCCTTAAACATATTTATATAAACATTAAACATACAAAATATAACACTGAAGCAACTTACGAACAAATTCAACTGACAAACGATCGTCTGTAACCTATCTCGTTCATAAGTAGAGCAGGGTGTACTGTACGCTATAGTTAAAGTTGGGGTGCGTCATTTGAAAACTTAAGCCTGCAATCATGACTTTAAGTCAGAAGGTGGTGGCAGAGTAACACATATTTTGCGTCTTGGACATACTCGAATATAGTCGTCTTTTTGCAACTTTTCAGCGGTTTGTTCGGCCTGACAAAAGTAAAATAAAAGCAGAGAGGCGCAATGGAAACTAAAGTATAAGGGCTCTTTGAACTCAGTAGGGCATTGTTAGAATGTCTCATCTCATCATCATAGTGAAGATGGCGGCGCGTCTACTAGACGCTGCGGCTCGGGCTCCAGTTCGTCTTTTGTTTTTCAGTGTCCCCTGATCCCTCTTATTTTCCCTTCGACTCCCTTCGCACTTACAATAATATCCACTACATCCCGAGGGATATACAGAGACCACCGGATCTCCCTGGAAGATTTGCCGCCTGCCGACAATGACAACGACGGAGAAAAGGCTGAGCTAAGCTAAGAAGGCGACCACACAGACCAGCGCTCCCAAGCATGTTCAACCAACGCCAGATCCATCCGTCCACAATGAGTGAATTGAGCTGCGGATCGCCACCAACAACGTCCGGAATTGGAGGACTTTTTTTTGCCATCACAGAGTCTTGGCTTTCCCGACGCCGCATTACATCACCGGCTCGAACGAGACGAAGACTCCGGTAAAAACAGGGGTTGGAGACTACGCGCTACAATAATAGCGGAACCATTGATACACAATGCTCACTCGATATGGAGTTTCTAGCTATGTACCGGGAGAGTTAACTGTGGTCTTTGTGTTTGCTGAATACTTTCCACCGCTAACAGTTTCACCAGATGCTAACGTTCGCATAGCGCTATATCTCCTGCCCGCTGCTAAACATCAGCTTGCACTACCCCAACGGAGCTTTATCGTCGACGGCGACTTTAATCGGGCATGTTTATTGACTGTACTCCCAAATCCTTTCAATTGTGGACTCCCAAATCTACTAATTGTGGACTGAGCAATTCGGAAAAACGCTGGACTGTGTAATGTAAGATCAAACATTCGGGAACTCTGTTTGACCCTCACAACAACCAAAAACTATAAAAACAGGAAAGCTCACCCAAAAGTGCTGGTTCAAGAACAGCATTTAATTTCCTTGGTTGTGTCTTGGATTGGGATTTTAGGCAAATTTCACAGGAACGTTTTGATTTTCAACTCTTACAGGACACCTCAAACTTCAGACCTCACCTTTAACCTATATAGATTTGTAAGCAGGATTTCAAAATCTTTAACACTGTCAAAAACATATAAATTAAGGGGATCTTTTGAAGCTACACATGACCACCTTAATTAGTCATGTGTGCTAAATGGAATTTAATAATCATCTATGACTAATTAATCAAGCCAGAAACAATGGCGATGGAACAGTCCCAAATGGATAGATAACACCCTGAAGGAGAAGCAAATGCAAACACGGCTCCTAATTGAAATGATCTCTATGAACCTAAATGAATACAATAATGAGGCAAGACATATTTCTTTATCAGCCTGAATCTCTGACAATGTCAGTATACGTAAAAAGTCATATCTTTAGGGAAATAACTTACAGATGTGGCACACATATGATAGTCAAAATGAGATATTTACTGCAGATCTGAAAGCTCTGCTACTTTAGTCCTTTAGATTACTTTAAAGTACCATAAAGAATCATCTCATCTCATCTCATCTCATTAGCCATACCGCTTATCCTCATTAGGGTCGCGGGGGGGCTGGAGCCCATCCCAGCCATCTCCGGGCAGTGGGCAGGGGACACCCTGAACTGGTTGCCAGCCAATCGCAGGGCACACAGGGACAGACAACTCATTCGCTCATTCACACCTATGGACAATTTGGACCGGCCAATTCACCTGAAATGCATGTTCATGTTTACTCATATTTATGTTGATTAAACCCAAATTCCTGGTCAATTTTACCCCAAATTATGTTGGTTTCTGTTAGGGTCTGGCCCTCCGTCTACCAGAGAGCACCTAATCAGTTTGTAATCAAGACAGTTGTGTCCAATAACCCCAGACCTGTCCCCAATTAGCCTGACCCTCCATAAGGACATTTATGGTTGGGTCGTTTTCATTTTTTACTTACAGTATCATTTATTTTTCACCATTCATACCACCATCACCTTTTTCATGTTATGTTTGTTTCTGAGGTTTCGCTTTGGTTTTCTGGTTTGGATAGTTTTGTCGTTCATTGACCATTTGCTTGTTATCTTGCTGATTCTTTTGTGACGTACTAACCACTCAGCTGTCGTGCCGCCATACTTCAAATACATAATTATTAGTTATTTCAAGCAAGTCAAATCATATATAAAAATATTATATTTTCTGCAATGTGTCTTTGTTCATTTTGAGTATTATTTTTCTTAGTTTAGTTGAAAATCCTGTTAAAAAATACACAAATGCAAAAAAACAATGCTGTTTTATTACACAATACTCAATTCAAATTTGCACTGCACCTATTTGTCATATCATGTCAGTATTTGCATTGTTATTTACAGTTTCTGCCTACAACATCAAGTATGCATACTTAAACTCCGAAAGTTTGGGGGCCTTTTAGCCAACATAAGGTGAAATAAAAAAGACTACTTGCAAAGTTTCAAAAGCAGACCTTGTATATCATGGCAGTACCTCTGTGATGCATGAACATTTAAAAAGAAGCAAGTTGAACAATTGAATGAAGCTCTCTCTGACTCGCCACAGTGAGCTTTAAATAAGATTCAAGCCAATAATCTTGATAACATGCACTTTACATTTCCCATGTGTATACTGTATTTTGCTTTAAAAGAGAGCTTGAACGTTATGCCAAAATGTGTGTAACAAACCTATTTGAAGTTGTTGAAACGTTAAAAATGACATACGTCAGTTATGAAAACTGTTGGATTTCAAACTGTGGAGAATAATTAAGTAGCAAATGCCTACTGAAAGTACTTTACAAAATGCAAATATTTGTTTTATTTGCTGTTCTGTTTTTGCTAATGAGCCTGTGCTTTTTTGTGGGGAAAGAAATGTTTACTTGATTTGAATTTATTATTTAGTTGTCTGTCCATAAAAAACGGAAAGAGGTTTATTTATGGGTCTATGTCTCTACTGCCCAAGTACTGTGCCTAATTGGTAAATAGGGCATTTTTATTTGGTTTTTGTACGAATCCAGTTTTTGTTCCATAAAAGATGTATTTTTCATTGTAGCAAATTGTCTTGCGTTTATTATCATTTGCTACATGGTTAAATGAACTTTATGGTAAATTTAAGAAAAAAAAATCAAATTATTCGACCAATCTTTTCAAAAGTTGGTCACAAGACAACTATTCAAAATAGTCGTTAATTGCAGCCCTAATAAATGTACAATAAGACGGCGACCAACAACTATTTTCAACCCATTAAATAAGATGTAGAGCTTAAAAATCCCACCCAATCATCTGCACTGTTACGACTCAATTACGGTGGCCTTTAGAGAATTGGGAACGCTGTGAATCAGATTTTTTGGGGGGGGTTTAAGAATGGAATAAAATTGTCAGTGAATGAATCTTTCTTGATCGGGCTCGCAAAGGAACAATCTAAATCAACAGCTGTCAGTTGGATGGGGGCAAAAGCCACGTGCCGTGTTTAGGACACTGAGGATTGGGGTGGGAGGTTAGGGCAATTGAACCAGGGTTGCAGTGAAAAAAAATGCTGTCTGACTGATGAGTGAGGAATACAAGCAGAATGTCCTCCACAAGTTTCTTATTTTGAGTCCACACCGGCATACTAGGATGAAAATCATATCTCTGAATTTGCCATGGCAACAGCTTTATCGGCTGTTAGTGGTTTATGGATAGGTTTAATTATTATTTGTTGAAATCTATTTCCAATGCCACTTGATATTATTTTAAAAGATCTGACTGACATTCTGTGAACCGTTTAAAAGCCAGAAACAGGGAGATGATTCAAATTCAACTACTGTATTTTTTGCGCTATAGGATGATATATTTTTTACACATAAGGCTGTCGGCGGGACCAGAATGAAGACAGGGCCCACTTGCGAGCGTTTTCTCTTAGTTTTATTTGGAAGAAGGGAAAGGATAGTACACACGATCCGTAGATCGCTGGTCGCGGGGCAGCGGGTTGCTCGGACGCGGAAGTGGTATTTCCGTGGCGAGCGAAGGCAGTGTCGAGATCGGGAAAAAAACTATCTGTGGCCGGGACGGGGGAGCAAAAGTCGTAGTCAAGTTTAGAAAATGGGTCGGAGCCGGGAAACAGCCGGGAATCAGAACAGGAGAGAGTCAGGGTCAAAAAGCTTGCCTAGCGTGAGCTGAGGTTCGCAGACGGACTGACAACCGGTGACAGGAAGACAGGGGTTTAAAAGGTGACAGGCAGCCAATCAGCGTCTGAGTCAGTTGGCGCCAAAGGAGCAGACTCAGGTGCCCCGCATCAGTAATCATGACATAGGCGCATGGTATTAAAACAAGTCAAGTTTAATTTATTTCTCTTGCCCTAAATCACAAGAGTTCCAAAGGCCTGCATAAATAAAAAGTTTTTTTTTAAAAGGGCTAGAACTCTCATCTCCAAAAAAGGGAAAAATTTTGTAAAAATACTATAGGAAAACTAGTAACAAAAATGAGTGAAATTATGGCAGTTTAAAAATAGTATGAAAACACGTTAACACTGACCATTTTTTGTCGTAAACTACCGTATTTTCCGCACTATAAGGTGCACCTAAAAGCCTTTATTTTTTTCAAAAGCTGACCATGCGCCTTATAATACAGTGCGCCTTATTTATGGATCAACATTAAGTTTTCCAACTAACTTGCAGCCGCCGACTCGATTTTCCCCCGAACGCCAAGTAGTACGCGGTGGATGCTGGGATTTATTTACCGGCGTTTCATTGGCTAACCAATGTGTCAATCATCATTTGAATTGATCTTTATTGGCTAAAGTTATTCAGAGGTCAAGAGGCGGATCCTTTTTATCATTTACAGACTGCCATTGGCTCAAACGGCAAACAAAGCCTGCAATTGGCCGAAAAAGACGTGTCAATCATCATTTGAATCGATCACTATTGGCTAAAGTTATTCGGAGGTCAAAAAGCGGATCCTTTTTATCATTTACAGACTGCCATTGGCTCAAACGGTAAACAAAGCCTGCAATTGGCCAAAAAAGACGTGTCAGTCATCAGTTGAATCGATCACTATTGGCTAAAGTTATTCGGAGGTCAAGAGGCGGATCCTTTTTATCATTTACAGACTGCCATTGGCTCAAACGGCAAACAAAGCCTGCAATTGGCCGAACAAGACGTGTCAATCATCAGTTGAAACGATCACTATTGGCTAAAGTTATTCGGAGGTCAAGTGGCGGATCCTTTTTATAATTTACAGGCTGCCATTGGCTTAAACAGCGAAACAAAGCCTGCAATTGGCCGAAAATACGTATGCGTATAGCATGTGGCTGACGGCATAGAGAAAGCATTTTTTTCTATTCTGTATTTGTAAATATTTTATTTTCCTGGATTTACTACCCTCACGGATATAAGAGGACATTGCCTGCACATTATTATGAACACAACGACTTCGGTGAGCTACTCCGGCTTTCTATATTATCCCTGTATCTTGTTTCAGACTGAACTCGATGTTTCTGTGATAAGCGGTGCAGATAATGGATGGAATGCAGTGTCTATTTTTAAATTCAACTCAATTCCAAGTGTTTATTGTCATATGCACAGTAAAGTTGCGAGCGAAAAAGAAAATAGATACGAAGGAATGGTTATCATTTATTGAATCCCAAGACTTTAACCTTCCGAATGATGGAACGATGCATTTGAGTGACATCTTACGGACACCGCATCCGCACGTGTTCTCGACACGTATTTGCGTCTTTGCAAGCTTTGGGAATGTTAAGGGGGTAATAAGTTGGACTGAACTATCTGACTGTTTTGTCCACGTTCCCATTGTAGCGCCTTATAATCCGGTGCGTCTTATGTATGTCAAAAATAGGACCAAAAACTATTTTTTCGGGGTGCGCCCTATAACCCGGTGCGCCTTATAGTGCGGAAAATACGGTAATTCTAAATTAATGTTTGAAATGGTCAACTATATCAACAATTCAAATCATACAACAGAAAATTATATGCTTTTATTGTTATTTTATTTTACTAAATTACTTGGTTTCCCGTTAATAAAACTTTTAAAACAACCCCTTGATATGCTTCCCAAAGACAGAACAGTTACCTTATGCAGTATCATTACATTGTAACTATGCCTTTCCAATTTATACTACTATATTTTCCGATGATTAAGGCGCACTGGATTATCCATCACACTTTAAAATTTCCGGCTGATTTAGGGTTTTTAGGTGCGCCTTATAATCTGGAAAATGCAGTAATTGCATTTTGTTCACTCCTCTCAAGCTGGGTATTCTTTATTATGTTTATTATGTTATTTATAACAGCATCTAAAAAACATGCAAAATAATCTGTTGTTTTCAATGATGCGATCTCACAGAGGATCATAAACATCAATTCAAAAGAACAACATCAGGAGAGACGTATCGGGTCTCTGATGAAACAAAGCCAAGGCACTTAGCATATATTTTTCTCGTTAAGAATTCTTCTCTGCAGTTGGACGTTTACTGCAGACAAGGGGAAGGTCAAGCGCGTCAAGAAAAGATGTTGATTCCAATAATGTGTAATTCATAAGACAAGACGCAATAATGATGTTGTTGTCGTGAGTGGAAAATAAAAAAAACACAATAAAGGTGCTTATGTAAGGGCAGAAGCCAAATTTTCTATAAAGGCTGGTATGACTTCGAGTGAAATAAATAAATAGTCTGTTATTGCTTCTTTCCATAAATTGTTCTCTGTATTGATATCTCGTATAAGTATGATGTTCCAAGAATAAAAATCGTAATGAAAAAGCAGCTTCACGGCAGCAGACAGGTGTACCTGAAGAGACTCATCAACACAGCCCAGAAAATCATCAGCTGTTCTCTGCCCAGTCTGGAGGATATTGCCGTAGGGTACGTCAGCAGAGTCAACAACAATTTTATGGACCCCTCACCCTGGCCACCACCTTTGATCGGCTGCCCTCTGGCAGACGCTACAGGTTTGTAAAAAGGACAGTGTGCATTATGTAGCGCCTCCTAGAATAAAACAAAAAAATATTCATTTAAATAATAAGCAAAAATACATACAACATATAAAGGCAACCAACTTTTGATTGCAAATGGATTAGCAACATATATTGACACATATTTTTTCTCTAGTATTACATTTTTTGGGGGGTTTGTCTTGCTGGATTATAACATATTATCAATTTTCTCTATGCAATATTTTTAGCAGGACTAAATCATTAGGTAACTATGGCTACGTTAAAGGATGTGTCCGTAACCTAAAAAAAGATTCTACTTGCTGACGTCAGGTGTGGAACGACCACATACGTGTCTCTCTTATACTTGCAGGAATAAACTCTTTATTAATCTTTTTGGGGTTTGGGTTGGGATTTGGACAATACTTGAAACAGTCCTTCTCTTACTTTCACCATTTTTTATCATAGAATAAATAAAAACAACCAGCACATAGGTTGAATCACTCTTTATCCCGCCTCTTCCCTGACTGCTTTCTTCCTACTTAATGTAATGTGCGGCTGAAACACCAATGATAAAAGTAAAAGCAGAAAGCTCATTGAAAAAAAGAAAATTAAAAATAATAATAATAATTATTTATATATATATATATATATATATATATATATATATATATATATATATATATATATATATATATATATATATATATATAATGGCTCTTTGACCTCACTTCGTCATTGATTATACATACGTAATAGAGAAAATAATTGATTTTAAACTTCTTAAGTACACCTCAAACCACGCAGCCCAATTTAAAACCCATCCATCCATCATCTGCACCGCTTATCCCCAGTAGGGTCGCGGGGGTGCTGGAGCCCATCCCAGCTATCTTCGGGAAGTGGGCAGAGGACACCCTGAACTGGTTGCCAGACAGTCAAAGGGCACACAGAGACAGACAACTCACGCTCTCATTCACACCTACGGACAATTTGGACCGGCCAATTAACCTTACATGCAGATTTTTGGGAACGTGGGAGGAAACCGGAGTGCCTGGAGGAAACCCACGCAAGTACGGGGAGAACAAGCAAACTCTACACAGGAGGTTTGATCTCGAGACCTCAGAACTGTGCCACACACGCGCTAACCACTGCCCCGCCGTGCTGCCCTGTCAAATTTCTAAAAATAATTCTAAATACAATTTTGAAACCTCAGTACTGTATACTAAACATTGCATTTTTGATACCATGCACAGCTTTCTTTAAAAACATTATTTTCCTTTTCAATATTTGGACTTGAACTTAGTCACAACAATAAAAAGAAAAAATGTTCTGAAAAATCTTTTGGGTTGAAATGTGGTTACATTTTGGGCAAAGACAACTGGAACAGGCAGCACGGCGGCGCAGTGGTTAGCGCATGTGCGGCACAGTTCAAGTCATGGGAACCTCCTGCGTGGGTTCAAATCCAGCTCCAGACTTCCTGTGTGGAGTTTGTATGTTCTCCCCGTGCTTGCGTGGGTTTCCTCCGGGCACTCCGGTTTCCTCCCACATTCCAAAAACATGCATTTGAGGTGAATTGGCCGGTCCAAATTGTCCCTAGGTGTGAATGAGCGAGTGAGTTGTCTGTCCCTGTGTGCCCTGCGATTGGCTGGCAACCAGTTCAGGGTGTCCCCTGCCCACTGCCCGATGATCGCTGGGATGGGCTCCAGCACCCCCGCGACCCTACTGAGGATAAGCGGTGCAGCTGATGAGATGAGATGAGACAACTGGAACAGAAAAACTAAATACAAAAAGATGGTTATTGTAAATACCTACAAAAAAATCAAGAAATTGCAACACATCCTTTTATAGTTTACTCAAAACAAAAACGTAAAGAAAAAAAAAACAATAGATAGACTGAGACAGGGGTCATGTGAAAAATTAGGTAAAAATGTTCTCTCGACTAGGTGAAATTATGTATTCGCCTCATATAGATTCTAGAAGTCAGACTTCATGGCTTCAAGAAAGGAAAATCGTGCCAAATGATAATAATAATAATGCAAAGGCATAAAGATACAACATAACAAATTATAAGTGTAAGTGGAATCTTAGTTGAGTAATTAACGAGAGCAGAAATTAGAAAAAGCTTGTTACATTAGCTTCTGATAAGCAGTAGCCGACTTACCTTATTTCTCAGTGAAAGTTGTCAACTTGTTAGAAATTTTGTCTGCCTCTTCCATGGGTCAATTGTTTCTTCTTTGGTCATTTTTCGAAGCAAAAGAACTACTGTGAGTTAAGCTAGAAGCATGCAACTTTTTAAGCTTAGTTAGCAGTTTACCTCAAAACAATACTAAGCTATTTTATTTAATTGATTTGTTTAGGGTTCAAATTGGTTTTTGTGAGGGCACATTTTGAAAACAAAAGGAATCCATAACAAATTCAAAACGGGAGTAAAATCCCCACAGTAATTAGCGATAGCACAAACTAGTGATAGCTTTAAAATTAGCTTCTGATAAGACGTAGCCTACATATCTAATTTCTCAGATTGTCAACACGTTAGTGTGGATTTTGTGCTAAATGTTCCTCTTTGTGTACTTTTTGGAGCACCCGCACTATGAGTTGAGGTAACAGCGACAGTCAAACTACCTAACTAACCGCAAAGCACATTTTCATCTATGTTAGAAATGGTAATACCCATAAATACTACTACTTACGATACTACTTTATATAGGGGTAAAAATACTCTTGTTAAGACCACGTACCACGTAAGAATTGAAGACACAGGATCTGTATAACAAATTTAAAACATGAGAATGATCTGGATTAAGTAATTAGCTATAGCACAAATTAGCAATAGCATGTAACATTAGCTTCTGATAAAAAGTAGCATACTTAGCTAATTGTTTGGAGAACGTTGTCTACACTTTTGTGGTGATTTTGTGTTAGATGTTCCATTTTTGTGTACCTTTTCAGCGATCTTAGAAAGTGTAATACCCATAAATAGTACTAAACATTTTTTATTCCTACTTATTCTTATACAACGCCAAAAAGGAATGGCCTCAAACTGCCTCCATGACTAATTCAAAACGTGAATCGAATCTGGGATGAGTAATTAGAGCTAGCACAAATTATCAATAGCACAGATTAGCAATAGCTAGTAAAAGTCACTTCTAATAGGAAACGGCCTACTTACCTGATTTCTCAGAGAAAGTTGTCAACAAGTTAGTGACTGTGTCCTATTGCTGCCTCTTGTGTTAAATGTTTCTGTTTTGTTAACTGTTTACGGCAGCCCTGTTTTTAGGATTGAGCTAGCTAGCGGACAACAAAGTAGGCAACTCTATCAACCTCCTTAACTATATTAAATAGTTCAACCCCACAAAATAATACTAATCTTATAATTTTGTTTTATGTATTTATTCAGTAGGCACGCTTGCTACTTTTAAGCAAAAATGATGCAAATGGTGAGCTTAATAACCACTCAACAAAAAGTAAATCATCAAACCCATTGCACTAGTCCGACTTGAAGAAAGGTAAATCTTTATTTTTTGCTTTTAAAAACAGTATATAAAAAAGTGTTGTCGGGAAAAAAAGGGGTCGGGAACCTTTTTGACGTAGAGTCATAAAAGCAAAAATGTTTCTGTTTTTAAAGAGCCACACGATACATTTTGAGACAAAATTCAACAAAACCTTCAAACCTGAGTAACAGACAAAAGCTTATTCTTCAGCGCATTTTATTTCACTGTGTGATGTATATAGATGGATAGTGTGACATTTGATGATTTCACTGTAATTTATATTAGAAAATTGCGCGTAAATTTTTTCTTTACCTGGTTACGTTTATTCTTTTTATCAGTCTGAAAATTCCTGAAAAATTCTGTTTGATCACATTTCTTTTATTTATATTGTACTTTAAGACACAAAATCTTGCACTGGAATATGATATCGGATGTATTAGTTGGGAAAGCTTTAGCAAAATAGTATACGTTTCCATCCCCAGCCTTAAATCAATTTCCCTTTACAACCCCTACCTCAGAACGGATTATTCTTGTATTGAGGGAAACTATTGTGTAAATATTCAGCAGAACTGGAACATCCACGTTGCTATTTAATGTACTAATACAAACATGGTTTTCACCCAAATTTTAATCAAAGGAGGCAATAAATATGTACGTAAAAACAGCATTCAAGATTTACCACCAAGAAAATTGTCAGCTGTCTTTTAATGATGTTTGCTGCCTTCGATTACAATAAAGTACATTAACTGGCACCTAGAATGGAAGGGTGTGAAAACTCACACGTGCACATTTTCGATTTGCAGGTATTTACAACCGACATGATGCACACGGGGTTCAAAACACGGAAATATGTAAATACAACTCAAAAAAGTGCTCAGGTATATACACATTTACCAAGGTAACTGACAAAAGATTGCATTGATTAAACAATTGCAGGTGTTTCTGTGCACGCATCAGTTCAATACATAATAGGTTTTTAACTTAATGCATATGATCTTCATTGATGATTTGCAATCTGCTTCCCCTTGTAAAGAAATACTGTAACCACTATGAGGATATCCTTAGCCTTGAGGTAGAACCTTTTTATCCATTTATTTTTCGACCACGCTTTATTTCTCTCTCCCATTCCACTCCCCCTTATTGTCTTTGCCGGCCATAAAATGTAACGTACCCTGCAGCTTGATGTGATGCTGCTGGTGTCTCGTACGATGGCTTGCTTCTGTGAGATATTGATTATTCTTGGATCGATAATTAATATCAATAAAACAAAAGAACGGATGGCAATATAACAATGATGTAAGCCATCAACCAAACGAGGTGATAATACTACCTTTTTTACATTTCAGTGACACAAAAAAACTGATGTTATTTTCATGTTGTAGTCCATCTATAGCATTCCCTCGATTTTCATAGGTAATCTATTCCTAACCACCGTGTTAAGTGAATTTTCACAAATATTTAAAAATTATAGCGTAACACAATTCGTCTGCTGTTTTCCTCATTCGGAATATTTTTATGCCGCAAAGCACTCACGACTTGTGGTACAAAAACGAATGGTCCAGGCAGGTTCCGGCTTGCTTGCTAAAAAAGCCTAATGTGTATTAGTTGATTCACCAAGACATTTGCTGTCATGCACTTTCCGGACAAATTTCAACACGTTACCTCGTGTGTTCTCTTTTATTGATGTTTACTATGTTTGTGTACTGTTACCCAATTCTTAATCTATTCCACCCTGGTAATCCTGGAAGGAGGATTACCACTTGTAAGGCCCCTTCTCAAGGTTTCCTTTTTCCTCACGCTGAGGTTTTGAGTTTTTCCTTGCCCGCATGTTGGTTTAAGATCAGACGATGGTGTAGTTGTAATCCTGTGCAGTCCTTTGAGACATTTTTGTGATTAAGGGCTATACAAATAAATGTGACTTGACTTGACATTTCCACTGAGAAAATGCATTTATACCCGTTCACATATATACTGTAGTGGATGCCACAGTAGTATAGTTTTTATCTATTTGTAGTGTAAATCTATGGTTCTGGCAAGCCATGTACAAGCACAACTTGTAAAGACAGGACACAGGGAAAAAACCCACAATTCTGGGGCAAACAAGCGCGCACTGTCGTTTGTTTTTGGTAGGTGACATGAATGTTATTATCCTTTATTTAGTGTCAAAATTTAAACATGGAAACATCGTCTAGTTGCTTGATGAAGTTGTCCGGTTTTGGCCCGCCAATCAGATTGCTCTCAAATGGCATGTATATGCGTGTATTTTTTTGTCACGTGTCGAAGTCGACTGATTGTCGGCCTTCATATTTGGGAACTTGACGGATATCGTTATTATCTTATTTTTTTAATCGGTGGTTTAAATATATATAAACTGAGTAAGAGTAGCCGGTGAGAGCTGTTTTGTAGCAGAGTTATTCTCTAACTCGAAAAATAGAAAAAGATCTGTGACGCATCGAGGACAAAAACATTGACCTGCGAAACGGCGAGGGAATACTGGATTACGTCATTTAATTTGTGCACTTTTACACTCAAAATTATACAAATATAATACCCTAAGTGTGTTTTGGGGTAGGCAATACATCTAAAATATGCAAACAACATTAAATGGATATACAGTTTGCAATAAAAAAGACCCAAGGAAGTTAATTTAAAAATGTGTTTCTACATACAATACCGTGCAAATATTGAAAATCAGTATCAAAAAAATGTACAAGCTGAGAGCTACTTAATTAACAATAAACAATTCGAAGGATCCCTATTTAATTTCATATTTTGATAATTATTAAAAAAATTCACTGTACTGTGTCAAATGAAGATCTTTTTTACACAAAAACTAGACTTTCAAACGTAGCCACTCCTCCTCTGCTCACCTTCCCCTGCCCCAAAGGTGAAAAAAGATGTGCCAGTATTGAAATTAAATCATAACTCCAAAACATTTTAAGTGCTGTACATTCACTGACACCTTCCGAAGCTTGCCAAGCACCAATCTTTTTTTTTTCAAGACCAAAAAGGGAAATTCTTTTACGTGTAATAAAATTTGTCTCCTACATGCAAACTTCACAAAGGTCAGTGAGTCAATTGATTTTTGAAAGATGAAAACTCTTCAATACCTTTTTTAAAGCAATCAGAAAAAAGCGATATTTTTACTTGATTGGCGGTAGCTCAAACACTACTTACCTACAGACAAACGAATGAAAAGGCATTGAAGGCTTAAACAACGTTGGGGTCATGAAATTTAAATAGGTGTCCAGGGGACACAGCCAACTCTTGGCATCAAAAGGAAAAATAGCGACAAAAGGTTTCCAAGAGAACAATGTTGATTGAGATGACATCACGTCTAAGGTAAGGAGAGCCATACGAAGCTGGCTTTCAATCAGGGCGGAGTCTGTGCACGCTGCGGCTACTTTTTGCACATAAGAAACACAGAGACAAACGTCAAAACAGGAGCTTTGCCGAGTTTTTAATAAAACTTTTTTTTTAAAGTGTGTGTTCTTTTGCTTCTTTGTTATCATTAGGCACTAGCTAAACTTGGATTGATGCGCAAAATGAAAAATTAGCAGCTGGGTCATGTACACGACTGAAAAGCAGCCATGCCTCACTTTAGACGTGACCGCACGACAATAATGTTTTATTGGAAGCCTTTGTTTGTTTTTATATCTTTCGTTCGGCCAAAACCGAAAAAGTATTCTTTTTTATGTTATAGACAGAGAAATTGTGGGTGCACAAAATTTGCTGCATCCCTGACCCCTACCCAATATTTTGTACAAAAAATACACAATTGAATGCATGTAGACAATAGCCCTGGTGCATATACATACAGAATAAATACAAATTTCCAATACTGGTGGTGAGGCCTTGCTGTTTTTGTTGTTTGTCTAGCTGATAAAGCTGTCATTTTGCCATAAAATACTGTTATGTCCTATCATTGTCTGCACCCATACATTTTGTTCCACTCTGTGTGCAGATCAATCTCCGTTTGTGATACACTGGAATTAAATTTACAAAAGACCCTCTCAAAGTCCTGGTATGTTAGTGGCCGAATCCTATTGGTCACTTCCAAGCCTTGGGTGGTGGATATGTGTAACTGAGCCACGTAGGCTTCATGGCAAAGCCTGGACAGGTCATGTCTCGAAAATCCTTCAGTGCGTTGGGCAAGCAGCGCCACCTCCTCCTCACTCATACAGTATTTATGATGGGATTGGCTAAGGAGCTGATTGAGAATCTGGTGCCTGGCTACATTATCAGGCAGAGAAACCAAAATCCGCCGAACAAAGTATTTATGCAACCCTTCATCTAGGTCCTGGGGTCTACTCGTGGAACAAACCACTAAAACATGCTGTCTTCCGTCCACACCTGAGCCAGTCAGAAGTGAGTCCAGCTGGGAAAGCAGTGCCCTCTTTAGTCCGATAATGGGACTTTCTTCAGTTAGTTCTGTTGAAAGCAGCATGTCCACCTCACTAATGAACAGTACCAAGGGTTGACGGCACCGGGCTACCAAAAAGGATGCTCTGATAATGTCTGCTCCATTTGTAAGCCACTTGGTGACTAAAGTCGATCCGTTGAGCCGAAGTAATGACGCCCCTAGCTGGACAGCCAAGCAACAGCAGAGCAACGTCCTGCCACTACCTCTTGGGCCAAATAGCAGCACACAATGCGGGCTTGGTCCAACACTTCTGAACATGTCAGGGCGTAAAATGGGCCAAAGAATCTCTTCTTTCAGAGTTGCTTTGGCCAGTTCTAAGCCTGCAATGTCACTCCAGTCCATCGGAGGCATCTGCTGAACAATTTCAGAGGTCACCATGTCCAAAATATGTGGGTCGCAGGTTTTTAGTAGCTCTTCGGCAGAGCCCAAGGAGGACATGGTTGAAGAGGCGAGAGCAGCTGAATGGGAGTGACAGGTACGTTGTTCTTCAGTACTTGGCTCACTGAGGGTTGGGGATATAAAGTTTATAACTGAGTCTGCCATGCGAGAAGCTCCAAGTGAAGAGGAGACATAGGCTGATTTAGATAGTGGGTTGGGAGTTGCCTGGCTGTTGAATTTTCTCTGTTGTGTCTGCTGCTCTTCTGGCAGCAAGGTGAACTGCTTTTCAGAACTTCTACTGAAACCTCTACCGATGGGACTATTACAGCTTCTGTTTGTGCTGCTACTGTCAGCCACTCTGTACATCGGGCTTTCAGCTGAGCTTCGAGTCTGGTCATAGCCAAAGTTTGCATAAGAGGAGTCAATATCCCCCTGGCCTGTCACGTAGAAGGCGTTCCTCTTCAGCAAGTTGGAGGAGCAACTACTTAGAGGACCTGGGGTGATTGGGGTCAAATTATGGTTAGGGTATGAATAAGGGGGAAGGGGTGTTGGTGCAGCAATGCCTGAGGGGAGGTACGAGGCCGGTCGGGCCACCCCTCCAGCGCTGTATCCATGCCCGGCTGAGTTCTGGGCAGGGTATACTGTTGGGGTGTAGTTATAATTAGACAGGTTTGCTGGGGCTCTGTTGTATGTTGGTAGTAATGTGGGGTGAGATGGTGGTGGGGGCGGTTGCAGGAGTCCAGAAGGATGTGCAGGAGCAGGGACGGACTGGGAACTGTAACAACTTTGTAAGTAGGAACTGCTGTAAGTGACGTCAAATTCGTGAGAAGGCATTGAGGATGCGTGGAGTATGCTGTCAGTGTGGCTTCCACAGCTGCTGCTGGAGTAGCTGGGCTCACTCAGAGTGCTGGAGGCAAGACCAGGAGAGCTACACAAGCCGGATACAACCTCCGAAGCCGCTGCAACACCCCCCTTACGGATAGGAACCCCTTGAGGAATGCAACTCATAGGATAGACAACGTCCTGCCAGGGTTCAGATTCACCCTTCCGTCCACTCATCCCACCTGGAACAGTCGAGGCTTCAGGATAAGAGACGGGTAGCTCGAGGATGCCAGAATATTTCTCTGCATATTTCTTGAGCATGTTAGAGGCGGTGAGGGCCGAGATGTCATCGTTTGCCCAGGCATACTGGTAGGCGGCAGAGCACTGTAGGTGGCCTGGTACTACACGGTATGGCTCTGCCTTGTGGGCAGGGGAGCATGTGGTCGATGAAATATCAAAATGCTGTTCGGCCCACTGGCTTTGCTCAGTTTGCCACTGCATCTTCAACCCTTGGAAAAAAGAAAGAACATAAAGAGAAATACAGTTAACACGAGTTAGACTAAGCCTACGAGCAGCGTACACAAACAAATCATGGTATAGACTAGGGGTCGGGAACCTTTTTGACGTAAAGAGTCATAAAAGCAAAAATGTTTTTGTGTTTTTAAAGAGCTACACAATACATTTTGAGACAAAGTTCAAAAAACCTCCAAACCCGAGTTAAAGACAAAATCTTATTCTTCAGCAGATTTTATTTCACTGTGTGATGTATATAGATGGATAGTGTGACGTTTGATGATTTCATAAAATAATACCAGAGCCTGTGACCCATATCAATATAAATATATCACTCAAAATCTCTTCCCCCAGCAGTTACTTACGAGTGTTGTGGCTGACCGTCATTTTTCTCATAAATAATGGTTTCAAAACAAGGTGTAAGTAGTTATTTGGTAAAAATGTCACGAAATACTGAAAACAACGATACCACAGCGCTGAGCAAGAAGAAGGAATGCGCATTTCCTATCCTGTGTATTGCTCCGTCCATTTCTACCACTCACCTATTTAAAATGCTCTAGGTGTCTTGCTAGAGCTTTTTGGTACTTAAAATTTGCTGTGTGGTTTTTAATTATAAAGTGTCTGAACAATGAACATAGAAGTCTCAGTGAGGTTTCATGTACAAAATGATTTCGCGATTTAAAGCCAAAACGAGGTATCTGGTTTGACATCTTGACTCCACTGGAGTGAATTTTTTTTCCTATAAGTACTGAACCGAACCCCGTCAGAAGTCAACAGTAATGTTTCGAATTCACAACACTGACAATCAGCTCAACATTCATATATTGCACAATTTCTATTTGAACTCAGAGCCATATTTGGCTCTTTTAATGAGTAAATATACTGTGTGGTCTCTTACACATATAGTGAACCTCCACTTTTGAAAAAAACTGAAAACTTGAAAATGCTGGTCTATAGATTCAAATTCACAAGTGTAGTGTTTCCTAAATGTTTTACAGTTAATCCGTTCCATAACAACCTTTATTATGTGAATTTCCACTAAAGTAGAAAACTAATAGCAGGTACCTCGCAGGTTCCCACAAATAGTTATAATCTTCTGGGTTATAATCTTCCAGCTAAAAGGACTATGGCTCCTAAACACACACTGGCTAGACCAATTAAACCCTGGCCCTGAAAGGATCACGCTCTAATGGTCATCAAGTGGCTGGAGATGGTCTTTCTTCAAACACGTAATCACACATAAGCTATCTCTCGTTCACTGACCCAGACAAACAAAGAGAAGCGGCAGGTTATGAATCACAAACCATCGTGTCTGAAAGCTTCGGTTCTTTACTGCATAGAACAACCTTGACCTCTTTGTCATACCTCCTGTCTGCCTTGCTACCATTGCTGCCTTTTTACACCTCATTTAAATGCCGTCAGTTGGCCACACCCAACTTTAACTGATACATTTTAAATCTAAATGTATTCCTAATAAGCCCATTTTACTCTGACAATAAGTACAGTTTTCATTTTCAGCCCTTCTAATCTCAATTCATAGCCATCGCCCGCACCTTTCTTATTTACTCACCCTTCCCCACCTTCCCTCTGCTCTATCTCATCTCCGGCTACTTTCACCTGCTCCCTCATGGCCCTTTTTATTGCCTCGGGAAAGGTTGGTGAGGGACCGTTTCCTTTAATCCCAGCCAGCACCATCTGTAAACATGGACACACTGCCACCGAGTCGGTCTGAAGAATCAGACAATCAAAGGCTGTGGAAATAAATCAAAGCAGATTTCAACCTTGAGTACAGTAAAGATACAGTAGACCCCCAGGCTACAGCAACCCTACTTTACTATGTTTTCAGTGGAATAAGATGTTTTAGGCCCATCTTTACAGCATTTTTACTCCTATACACTATCAACAACAAATTATGTAGTGTGCCTTCAAACTTTGGTTACTTGGAAAAATTCAAACTTTGTCGTACCCGTGTGTCTTAAGGGTTTTATCTCTAAAACGCCAGCCTGCGTTTGGTTGACGTCATATAAAATAATGGTTTGCTATTGGTTTGCATTACGCTTCATGAAAATGCAGATAAATCATTGGCTGAACTTTCATCTACAATGCCTTGTCCCTTATTCAGTTCAGAATCGAGTGTGCTTTGTAAAGACTGAGATACAGTAATAATGTATTAAATAGTAATAAAATAGTATTACTTTTATTATAAAATTATTATTCCAAATATTATTATTATTATTATGAAATAAAATAGTAATAAAAGATACAGTAATAATGTTTTTATCTGGGGTGGTGGGGGTTCGGAGCTAATTACCATAGGTAGATCCACTGCTACACGGGAAATATTACACCCACTTAAAAACGGAATCATGTTTTATTGTTTTACTGCGGGGGACAACTGTGAAACAATTCTGAGGGACCACTGATTCACTTAAATTTCAGCAAATTAAAAATATAATGCCACATTCTCTAGTATGTTTAGCAACAGTTCAGGACAGCAATCATAAGTCCCCAGACTATTTTCTCCTTTGCGACTCTCCTCTCCAAACATCTCATTGCAGCCGCAAGTGGCTAATTAGCACATTGGTAATTTGCTAATTGGATTCATTTCTAACATTTCAGCCAAGAGGAGTCTGGCAGGGGCCAGCAAGCCTGTCAGACGCTCAGTGTGGTGCTGATGCCTTACATGTCTGCTATCTCCCTCAACACTAATATGTACCCAGATTGGTAAACAGCCAGTTTTTGCAGTTGATCTTATGAAAGCAGCAAAAACAGCAATTTTCGCAGTGTTCTCCCTAGAGACATTTTCTATAAAGTGTATGGAATTGAAAAGGTATAGTGACGCAGGATGCATCTTTATCCTGTATTCATTTTTTGAAAGCACGTTTTCTTGTTTAAGAGTTTTTTGTTTAAAATCAAAAGTTTTACTATTTCAAAAATAGAAATTGGGTACTTTTACATGCAGGTAATAATGCAATTGGAAACAGACTACTGCAATTATTACGATTATATAAACCCAAGTACAGGGTCCCGACAACTTAAGGCAAGTAAATTCCAGAGTTTTTAAGACTTTTGTAATGCCATTTTAAATCAAATTTAATACCAAATCAACAAAAAAAGCACAATTGAAATAAACAAAACAAAAAAAAGCCACATGAATTAGAGGCAATTTGAAACAAAACTATTTTTTAAAGACATATTTTGGTCCAGTTGAAAATTTTCAGTCTGAAAAACAGAACCCTCCAAAGTTTTAGACATGGAAAACACTAAGTAAAAAGAATGTTTACAGTACTTGATGGATCCTCAGTCAACACTGGCAAATAACTACTGAGTTCAAAGAACTCTTTTGCTACATCCGTAACGCATTTTTATCAAGTGAAAAATAACTTTTTGGTCAAGTGCCAAACATTTTAGAAAAATATAACACTGCTACTGAATATTCATGACACATTTTGAGTGTAGCATCATAAAAACACAAACACTTTGTACTTTCCTTGATGTGGACAATTTATAAATATTACAAAATGTTTGTATTCAAGTTTTTAAGACTTTCAAAATTTGGATTTAAGGTGTTTTAATGCCAATTAAGGCCTTATTTTTATAATAATGTATTCAATGCCTTTTAGGAGTTTTCAAGGATCCACGGGAACCCTGATGTAAACGCGCACAGAAATCCGATTAAAAGTCCAACTGAGAGTATTTCGATTGCAATGGATTGTAATTACTCCTTAACATAACTCATTGGCCTGGACGGATCTATTGACACTAACAAAGATGTTATATAATGAAATTGTGAATATGTTTGATTGCTAATAAGATTTTCGAGAAGGTTTGTTCAAACCTCACTTTGTGTTTGCTGTTAAAAACGTAATATTGGAATATAATATTGTGAATGTGCTTAATTGCTGTTGAGATTGTCATGATTGTTTTCTGTTTTTGGTGTCAATAAATTTGTTCAGACCAAAAAAACCACATCGACTTTGGCCTGGACAGATCTATTGACACTAACAAAGATGTTATATAATGAAATTGTGAATATGCTTGATTGCTATTAAGATTTTCGAGAAGGGTTGTTCAAACCTCACATTGTGCTTGCTGTTAAAAAAGTCATATTGAAATATAATATTGTGAATGTGCTTAATTGCTGTTGAGATTGTCATGATTGTTTTTTCTGTTATTAGTGTCAATAAATTTGTTCAAACCAAAAAAAAAAAAAAAAAATGTAAGTATACGCATTTGATCCATCCGATTTTTTGTGCGTACCTGCAGTTCCTTCATCAGGGATATTTTTATGCCAAAAAGCTCTGTGGGACTTGTAGTACAGAGACAAATGATACATGCAAATTCTCTTACTCGCTTAAAAAGCCTCAAGTGTATTAGTTGATTGCTCAGTGACATTTCCCTGTATTTCGTGCCCATAAGGCAAAAATGATACAAATTCAATCTAACAGTAGTGTTAGGAAATGAAAAAAATTATATACAGTAATCCCTCGGTTATCGCGGTTAATGGGGACCAAAACCACCTTCTGGCAGCAAGGTGGACTGCTTTTCAGAAAAAAAAAAAATAAATAAATAAATAAAATATTTTTTAATTTTTACTTCTTTTTTTTATTTTATTATCATTTTTTTTAGACCCGGTTAATGGTGACCAAAACCACCCGCAAAAAGTGAAAATCTGCGAAGTAGCGACGCCCCGTCAAAAATGCTTTAAAAGAATAAATAAATAAATATATATACATATATATATATATATATCTCATCTCATCTCATCTCATTAGCTGCACCGCTTATCCTCAGTAGGGTCGCGGGGGTGCTGGAGCCCATCCCAGCAATCATATATATATATATATATATGTATATATATATATATACATATACACATATATATACATATACACACACATATACATTAATATATACATATATATATATGTAATTTTATTTTTATTTTTTTGACCCTCGAAGCTCTGAACCCGCGAACGTGGAAACGCGAAGTAGCGAGGTCCCACTGTACGTATAATTTATTAGCAAAAAAAAAAAAATAACAATCACCTTGTTTGAAGTTTTTATGTGTAGTCAGCTAAATTTAAGCATTGTAAGAAACAAACATTGTTCAATATGTGCAGCAATGATGAAGATAATTTAATGACCTTCAATGTCTGATTCACCATCAAATACATTAAACACTTCTTTCCCTTGTCGTACTTTTTTTCATTTATATATTTCAGGAAGAATTTCGATTTTCTCCATTTTCTAACATTCGTCTCTGGTACGGTGAATAAAAATAGTGTGATAATGAGATAAAATCAAATGCCTTTTAATTTGTCATCTATATTAATGGTGGTTTAGTGGTTAGGATTTGGTGCTCTCACCCCGGCAACCCAGGTCCAATTCCTGTTGCATCTAATGTTTTGTGATTGTGGTCAGTAATATTCTTCTACTGATCAATCATTGCACAAATACTTTAACAAATTACATGCATAACACGCACCCAAACTTCGAAGTCCTTTTAAAACAAATAATAAAAAAATGCGTGTTATACATGAATGAATATAAGCTAAAATTTCTGTCTTGCATTTGTGTGCTGAGGGATTTACATATATATATATATTAAATTATATAAACAATCATTTTGGAAGAATTGATCTCGTCCTTAAAGACACTGATAATGTCAATGATTTTCTTATGCGAGTTATAAAACAAATTCACTAAAAAATCCCAATGACCCATCATTTATAAGTTATTTTCAGAACCGGAACCTCGGGCTACTTAGGTGTCCTAAGGGGGCTATCTGGTGCCTGTCCATGCGGTAGCACATGCACACTTGGGCTTGACACACAACTGTAATATTTCAAAATCCTTTTTTCCCTGTTAGTGCCCCCAGTGTAAGATTCAAACAGGGGTTGGAGTTTTGACAATTGTTTTTGTCTGACATTATGTTTCCAGTGAAGACAACTAAAAATCCCAGAGTATTCAATTTCAGAGCTCCTAAATGTCTATAAAATGACTACCCGTACATCAGTTTCCTCCCAAACAAAACCAAAGCGGAATCCAAATGCACTTTGAAGCGGGAATGATGACAAGTAGTCTGTCAAAAGCAAAAACAACAACAAATGAGGGAAGTAAACAACGTGAGTTCAAAGTCTCCGACGACGGAGCGCTGACCCGAAGAAATGAGCTGTCACTAATTCAAAGACAGTGAGGGCTGCTGGAGCTCGGCTGCTGTAAAAGATGACAGCTCGCCTTGGCAGTAGAAAGATACTTGACACATGTCAGCATCTTTTAAGGAAAAAAAAAACCAAATCTTCATGGTGATCGGTGCTCTTTGGCATCAGGGTGTGACCATCAAACTGCAATCAGCAACAGCATCAGAGGATTAGCTTTGACAGCTTTACTGGCTCTAAACAAATCTAAAATATCATTAGACGATCCACAACGCTTTTGTTAACCGTGTTGCTAAATTTAGTCAAACTCACTAAACTGTTTTTTTTTACTTCCCTCCTTTGCTGTCAGGTGGAAAATGTCATTGACATTCTGGTTAAATCTCCCAGAAAATGTGTTTATATGAACAGCAGGGACAGAAATATACAGTAGATTTCACACAATTACACTTAGAAGCAGCATTGAAAAAACTAGGGATGCATAAAAAGTGTCTTGTTTCCTACCAATACCAATAACCAATAATATAAATAACCGATAACTTTTTTTTTTTACTGCATGGTATATTTGGAGAAAAAAATAGAAAAACATGCAAAATCCCAAATTTCTATTTTTGACTACTTTTGTTTACGATGACCATATTTTCTATAAGTAAAGTCCTTTGTGATCCATTTTTCACATACAATGTACTGATGTGTATACAGGTTTCATAGACCTTTGTCATAGACAAATTCAGGCACTTTTAAGGACTTTCAAAGCCAAACCTGGTGTGAATAATGTATTTTGCAGATTTACTCGTGTGATTTTTAATCTTGCGTGCGCATTTATCATGACATATTATTCTCAGATCTTGAGTAAATCGCAGATATATTTGTTCTCCCCCCATATAGGTGTTGGGAAAATTATGGTAATAAGTACCCAACATTTTCAGTTGCAGGAAGTTCCTCCTGTTCCAATTGACCACTGGAGCACAACCTTAAATTTTTGCATGGCCCATAATAAATATCCATAACTGATACGTAATCCTTGCTCTAACACACATTTTGTAGTGCCGTGTTTAGGTGTAGCATGTACCTGTCATCTTAGGCGTGACATATAGGTGGTGATGACACTTCATAGGACAATGCTGTACAAACTCATGTCGGCTGCTGTTAATCACGAAGGAAGAAGAAACCACCAGAAAGCAGTGTCAGCGTCATTGTAAAGCAGACTTGTTGAGAAACATAGCAGCAATTTCAAGCATCTACAAGCACTTCACGCAAACTCCAAAATATTTTCAACTCTTGAAAACACAACATTAAAATTCAAGCATTTTCAAGAATTTCAAGTACCCGTACGAACCATGCACATTTAAGGCGCGTGGAATTAAAACTATAGTCAGAGTTAAGGTTGTATAAATCATTTTCAGAGATACATTTAAACTCAAATGTTAACCACAAGAGGTCACTCGAAGACACTCGGTGTTTCTCTAAGGCAGAACAGTTACCGGATGGAGTATCATTTAACTGTAACTATGCATTTCCAATGTTAGCCACTGTATTCTCTGGCATATAATGCACGCTGGTTTATAAGGCGCAATTTCACATTTCTGGCCAATTTGGCGTTGACTCATTCACATCAAGCGGCATTATCTGAGCTGTGCACATTAGTTGCTAAATTAAATAGGATAAATTTACTAACGCTAAATGGGGCAAATTTAACGTTTGTGCTAAAACTATAATATTGTAATATTTTTGGTTTATAGTTTTGATATAATGTTATCTTAATTTTCCCAATTGCCATCGTATTAAGATGCTTATTGTAATCTGCATTTATAAATGTACATGTGCAGATGAGCACAATAAAAAAAAGCACAATGTGAGCTTTTTTTTTTTTTAAATCTTTAAATGTTTTTTTTTGCTAGATACTGAGCAACAAATAGTCACAAATGAAAATCAACTGACAAAGGCAATGAATAAATGCCATTACTTTTTCATTGGATTCACATATTAACACTACAGTTGAAACTAAGACGTATATTGAAAATCTGAAAGGAAATTTTCACAAGTATCTAATTTTCTTATGTGTTTTCAGTTCAGTAGTCTCGATTCCCCAGAAATGTACAAGGGGGTAAACAATGTGTCCTTGGGCAAGACACTGAATCTCTAATGCCCCTAATAAGCAGGTAGGCGCCTTGCATGGCTGACTCCCTATTGGTGTGTGAGTGTGTGTGAATGGGTAAGTGTGAAGCACATTGTAAAGCGCTTTGGGAGGTCTTCATTGACTTGAAAAGCGCTATATAAATGCAGACCATTTACCATTTACAAGGCCATAAGTTTCCATATTTTCTGGGCATTCAAAAATAAAATTTACATATGAAAACAAAGGCAACCCATATAAAAAGCATACTTCTTTATTCTTTATCTCATATCCAAGTACCATAAATCCCGGACTACAGAGCACACCTGATTGAAAGCCACATACTTTAATTTGAGAACGAAACTCAATTTCTACAATCATATTTTAAGCAAAAGGCTTAAAAAGCCATAGAAATGAATTAATTCACGTGCATTTCTTACATTTTAATCCTGGTGCACACCTGGCGCCAACCGTGTGGGGAATTTTGCATCGGCGCCTTTGGCTACAGGACGCCAACGACACCGTGCTCCAACACACTTGACGCTGTATTCATCTGCGTCATTTTAGGGTCGTCTTTGTCCTGTATACAGTGCATCCGGAAAGTATTCACAGCGCTTCACTTTTTCCACATTTTGTTATGTTACAGCCTCATTCCAAATTGTATTAATTTAATCTCTTATCTCAAAATTCTACACAAAATACTCCATTATGACAATGTGAAAAAGTTTTTTTTTTAACTTTTTTTGAATTTATTAAAAATTAAAAACTAAGAAATCACATTTACATAAGTGTTGACAGCCTTTGCTTAATACTTTGTTGATCCACCTTTGGCAGCAAATACAGCCTCAAGTCTTTTTGAATATGATCCCACAAGTTTAGCACACCTTTCTTTAGGCAGTTTTGCCCATTCTTCTTTGCAATAAGTCTCAAGCTCAATCAGGTTGGATGGGAGACGTTTGTGCACAGCCCATTTTCAGATCTCTCCAGAGATGTTCGATCAGATTCAAGTCTGGACTCTGGCTGGGCCACTCCAGGACATTCACGGAGTGGTTCTGAAGCCAATCTTTTGAGATCTTGGCTGTGTGCTTTGGGTCGTTGTCCTGCTGAAAAATGAATCTTCGCCCCAGCCTGAGGTCAAGAGCGCTCTGGAGCAGGTTTTCATCCAGGATATCTCTATATATTGCTGCATTCATTTTTCCTTCTATCCTGACTAGTCTGCCAGTTCCTGCTGCTGAAAAACATCCCCACAGCATGATGCTGCCACCACCATGCTTCACTGTAGGGATGGTATTGGCCTGGTGATGAGCGGTGCCTGGTTTCTTCCAAACATGGCGCCTGGCATTCACACCAAAGAGTTCAATCTTTGTCTCATCAGACCAGAGAATTTTGTTTCTCATGGTCTGAGAGTCATTCAGGTGCTTTTTGGCAAATTTCAGACGGGCTTTCATGTTCCTTTTACTAAGGAGTGGCTTTCGTCTGGCCACTCTACCATACAGGCCTGATTGGCGGATTGCTGCAGAGATGGTTGTCCTTCTGGAAGGCTCTTCTCTCTCCACAGAGGAACGCTGGAGCTCTGACAGAGTGACCATCGGGTTCTTGGTCACCTCCCTGACTAAGGCCCTTCTTCCCCGATTGCTCAGTTTAGAAGGCCGGCCAGCTCTAGGAAGAGTCTGGTGGTTCCAAATGTCTTCCATTTACGAATAATGGAGGCCCCTGTACTCTTGGGACCTTCAAAGCAGCAAAAAAAATCCTGTATCCTTCCCCAGATTTGTGCCTCAAGACAATCCTGTCTCGCAGGTCTACAGACAGTTCTTTTGACTTCATGCTTGGTGTTTGTGCTCTGACATGTACACTCAACTGTGGGACCTTATATGGACAGGTGTGTGCCTTTCCAAATCATGTCCAATCAACTGAATTTACTGCAGGTGGACTCCAATTAAGCTGTAGAAAGATGCACCTGAGCTTAATTTTGAGCTTCATTGCAAAGGCTGTGAATACTTATGTAAATGTGATCTCTTAGTTTTCTATTTTCAATAAATTCAAAACAAGTAGAAAAACAACTTTTTCACATTGTCATAATAGAGTATTTTGTGTAGAATTTTGAGATAAGATATTGAATTAATACAATTTGGAATGAGGCTGTAACATAACAAAATGTGGAAAAAGTGAAGCGCTGTGAATACTTTCCGGATGCACTGTACGTCATGTTTTCAGATCATTTGACCATATAAGATGACGATTGCAAAGACAAGCACGGTTTTACTACTGCAACAAAAGAATAATAATGGCTGTGTTACATAAATAATTTCCGGATGACAGCGCCAGGGCAAGCTCACTTTGGAGAATAGTGCCATATTGCAACATAGATGTGTCTTTTTGTGTCGTTGTCATTTGTGGTTGCCGCCATAGTGGACCAAATTGCATTCGCTTGTCATCGTTCCTCGAGGATTACAGGAACATTTCAGCAACTTCACAGTGGTGCCAGTGATGCAGAAAGAGAAGTGTAGCGTTTTTTGATAGATAACTGCTGCTGGTCAATACGGATATATAATTTGAGGACTTAAATAGTGGATAAAAAAGTTGAATATTGGGAGTATCTTGCACACATTGAATAAAGTACTGGTAAATCTCCTGTTTTACCTTTATATATTATATGACGAATGTTAGCAAAAACATGGACTCCTTTCTTGAAGGACGTCATAAATGTTTCCAGACATCACCAGTGTTTTGTATTGAGAGCATGTGCGTTGTGGAAAAGAGCAGCTCGTTGTTTCCTCTGTGCCACCAAGGACAAAAAAAAAGAATAAGACGCACCATATTCAGAGCCACAGTGTTTAAAATGTAGCAAAAAAGTAGCGGCTTAAAGTTCAGAATTCATGGTACATATGCAAAAAATTAATAAAGATCTAGTTAAACTGGTTGTGAAATCATTGACAACAAAATAAAAAAATAAAAAATACCAATTCTTGTGTGAATTTTCTCCTTTTGACAAAACAAGTATGGCTAGATGAACTTTCTATTTTCCCCAATGCATTACTTTGGAGTTTCTCTAGGCTCCAAATTAGCATACAAATATTTGAACAAATTGGTGTCACTTTCAATAATACTCGACTTTATTTAACGCTTTTAAAAAGAGGCGCACTTCTATTTTTAAACCCAAACGTGATTAAAACACTATAACTGTCAATCGCCGGCAGCCTCAGAACCACAACAAAAGATTTAAGACACCAATGAGGTAAATTTGCTTGGACGGGACAGACAACGTGAGTGGGTGGGTTAAACGGAGAGGGCGCAGTTAAGCAAATGCTCCGGATCAAGAAAATTGTGCACGGCTTTGTTTGGCATTACAAGACGAGACAGAGAGGAACTGGAGCTTAAGAGTGTGTATTTGTGAGCGGGCATGTGTGTCTATGAGTGTAAATAGTAGATGGAAAGAGAGGGAGGGGTGGTGTCCTGTCCAGTTTTTTCCTTTTATTGCAAATAGCGCAGCATGGTTTGAGAATAACCAGCAAAATTACAGAACCTCAGACCCTGGGAATATTTGC
This sequence comes from Urocampus carinirostris, assembly GCF_059441175.1. Taxonomy (NCBI): domain Eukaryota; kingdom Metazoa; phylum Chordata; class Actinopteri; order Syngnathiformes; family Syngnathidae; genus Urocampus; species Urocampus carinirostris. Next base: position 37,998,383 of record NC_142351.1, on the reverse strand, counting down.
TTGCTGGAGCACAAAAATTAGTTAAATAATAAACATCTCTGCTATAATGCATAGTTATTTGGGATGTATATACAGGCGTACGTCGTATACAAGTGTACATTGTTTTCATGGCCAAATTCAAGCAGTCAGGATTCTCAAAGCCGGTTATTCCCATTTCTCCAGTAACATTTAAATAAAAAAAACGTTGTGAATCATTTTTCTTCCAGAGCCACAAGTATATCCGCAATTTTCATGTGCATTTTTTAATCTTGTGTGTGCTTTTATCATGACATAATTTTTAGATCTTGAGTAAATCCTGAATATATTTGTTTTTGAGACAAATCCCCTCCCACTATAGGTGTTGGATAATAATGACAGCAATATGTACAGTGGCTTAAACTTTTAGTTGAAGGAAGTTCTTCTGATTACAATTTACCACTGGGAAACACTACCTTAAATTTTAGCATGGCTCATAATTACCGTATTTTCCGCACTATAAGGCGCACCTAAAAGCCTTTATTTAATTCAAAAGCTGACCATGCGCCTTATAATACAGTGCGCCTTATTTATGGATCAATATTAAGTCGCAAAGTCTTCCAACTAATTTGCAGCCGCCGACTAGATTTTCCCCTGAACGCCAAGTAGTCCGCGGTGTATGCTGGGATTTTATTTACCAGCGTTTCATTGGCTAACCAATGTGTCAATCATCATTATCACTATTGGCTAAAGTTATTCGGAGGTCAAGGGGCGGATCCTTTTTATCATTTACAGGCTGGCATAGGCTTAAGCTGCAAAACAAAGCCTGCAATTGGCCGAAAAAGATGTGTCAATCATCAGTTGAATCGATCACTATTGGCTAAAGTTATTCGGAGGTCAAGGGGCGGATCCTTTTTATCATTTACAGGCTGGCATAGGCTGAAGCGGCAAAACAAAGCCTGCAATTGGCCAAAAAAGATGAATGTGTATAGCACGTGGTTGACGGCATACAGAAAGCATTTTTTACTACCGGTATTCTGTATTTGTAAATATTTTATTCTCCTGGATTTACTAAACTCACGGATATAAGAGGACCATGGCTGCACATTATTATTGAACACAACGACTTCGGTGAGCTACTCTGGCTATATATTTTCCCTGTATCTTGTTTCAGACTGAACTCGATGATTCTGTGATAAGCGGTGCAGATAATGGATGGAATGGAGTGTCTATTTTTAAATTAAACTCAATTCTAAGTGTTTATTGTCATATGCACAGTAAAGTTGCGAGTGAAAAAGAAAATAGAAACTAAGGAATGGTTGGCATTTCTTGAATCCCAAGACTTTAACCTTCCGAATGATGGAATGATGCATTTGAGTGACATCGTACGGACACCGCATCCGCACGTGTTCCCCACACGTATTTGCGTCTTTGCAAGCTTTCGGAATGTTAAGGGGGTAATAAGTTTCACTGAAGTATCTGACTGTTTTGTCGACTTTCCCATTATAGCGCCTTATAATCCGGTGCGCCTTATGTATGTCAAATATAGGACCAAAAACTGTTTTTTCGGGGTGCGCCCTATAACCCGGTGCGCCTCATTTCACTGTTTATGTGTATCATGCCCCCTATAGGCTCTTGGGTGCGACTCAATGATGCCATGCAAACTAATGCCAGCTGCCGTTAATCACGAGACAAACAATACAATGGCAAAGTGAAGCCTCTTGAGAGCATGGTAGGCGTTATTTTTAAGCAGACTTGTTGAGAAACATGGCAATAATTTTAAGCATCTACAAGCACTTCACTCAAAATTCAAACACCTTTTGAGCCTTGAAAACACACACATTAAAATTCAAGCATTTTCAATGATTCCAAGCACCTGTACAAACCCCGTGCAGAAGAGCTGCGTAAAAAGACGAATATTTTGTTATTGAATTATTTTCATAGTCTAATTGATTAAAAAAACTTTGTATGGTAGACCCCCGGCTTACTGAGGTTGAGTTTTTTCCTGCCCTCATGTAGGTTTTAGATCAGGTTTAGATCATCAGTGTAATAATAGTCTGTAGTCTGTCAGCCCTTTGAAACTTCTTGTGTTTGAGGGCTATAAAAATATACATGAATTGACTTGAGGTTTTTATTTTACGATGTTTTTTCAGCCCCTTTGTAGTGGATTTTCCTACATCAGCAACAAATTCTTTTGTGCGCTCATATTGGCTTACGTCTCTATAATGCCTATCAATTGTTTGACGTTGTATGAAATGTTTGTCTGCTATTGGTTTGCATCACAGCATTATGAAAATGCAGATATGCTTTTGGCTGAACGACCTCCCACAATGCTTTTCTCTTCCTTCATTCAGTTCAAAATCTTGTTTGTTCCGTAATCACGAGTTTGTACCACATAAAATATTTTCGTAGTGTATGCATTAGCTACGGGTACCAAGACTTACGGTTATGCTGAAGGAAGAATCAAAAATGTTATCAGACATGGAAACGAAGCTTGCGATTATCAAGAAATACCAAGGAGCCACACAAATCATTACCCCTATTGAGGAATATGGCTGTAAAAAATTTACAATCGTGACCATTATTTAAAATAATGATGAGATTCAAGCAACAACGTTTTCTAAAGACATGAAAATCCGTCTTCTCCTTTCCCCTCTGCATCCACTGACTAACTACACTTTTCCAGGTCAATTCACATCACAACAAAGGTCGATAGAGTGTTATTTTTCTTTACATGTATGTTTTTTAATAAGATTGTTTAATCATTCATTCAGTGGTTCGCGGGGGTGCTGGAGCCCATCCCTATCTTCGGGCAGTGGGCAGGGGACACCCTGAACTGGTTGCCAGCCAGTCAAAGGGCACACAGGGACAGACAACTCACTCATTCATTCACATCAACGGACAAATTAACCTGACATGCATGTTTTTGGAATGTAGGAGGAAACCGGAGTGCCCGGAGGAAACCCACATAAGCACGGGGAGAACATGCAAACTCCACACGGGAGGTTTGATTTCATGACCTCAGAACTGTGCCGCACACGCGCTAACCACTGCGCCACCATGCTGCCCTTGTTTAATCATATACACGTGTATAACAGATTAGTAGGTTCTATTAACTATTTCTTTATTTTAATGTTTTTACCTGAGGTGCTGGAGTTTTGGAATGCATTACCTATGCATTACCATAGGTTTTCTATGCCACGCTATAAGACAATTTCAGTTTGCGATCCCCACCAGAACAGGTTAATGTTGTCTCCCGGGGGTCAATTGTAATCTAAATGTGTATTCTATAATACATACAATCAAAAACGCTTTGTTAAAAGGAGCATTTTTTTTAATCTTGATATTTTCTTGAATTTGCTGTTCACAGTGATTTTAAAGTAAATGCATATAGCACTTGCGTTTATTGATTTCTATTGTTCAAGTTCAAATAGTAGTAATGAAATATCTGATGTTTTTTCTCTCTGTATTGTAAATAGGATGAATATAATAAATGGATACATGTCTATCGATCAATATTGGACAAATTGAAGTGAATCACCCAAAACTGGAGATGGGATTGAATTTTACTCTTGCAAATTGAAATCAAATCTGTTTTGGAATTCAGTGTTAAAACACTTTTGTATTGCTATTCATCTTGAAAGCAATGAAATGTTAACAAACTAGTGCATACATCCATTTCTCCATCTATTTGCTTGACATTCAATTGAATAAAAAGCACCAATTGGCATTTTCAAGGCTTTAGGGGGAATAATGTCTGTATACAAAACGAATGAATAGAAAATAAACACATACAGTATATATATATATATATATATATATATATATATATATATATATATATATATATATATATATATATATATATATATATATAGTAAATATCATACATATATTTTTTTTCTGTTTTGGTAAATCCATTATTAACCGGTTCTTTAGAGAGTGGACATTGCCGGCAGGTAGTAAAATAAAAGCAAGCTAGAATTATGACGCTATAAAAACACCAAGGGCATTTCTTATTGCTTTTGTTTTGGTCCCAAGAGCAAAAGAAAGGCTAATGGTGGAAGGTGCGTTTGAACCATATTAAGTTCTTTTTTTTCCCCCTGTGCCATACGTCTTCATGGTTGAACATGTAAGCGCCATGTACTACAAAACTTATTTGGCTCCTGAATGTCATAGGATCTCAGATTGGAAATGGAGTATTTCCAGTATTCTGATTCTATAGAGCCACGTAAACACACACGTAAATCCAATTAAGTTCTCAGTCAGTCTGTAAGTATTCTGGTTGCATTGGTTGGCTAAGTCCTTTGTTCTCAAATATTCATGCATGACTCAGCATTCGAGTAATCCAATTTTTTTGTGCGCACGCACCGTTTCCGTAATCCGCGATATTCTTATGCCCAAAAGTATTAAGGAACTTGAGGTAAAGAGACAATTGATACACACAAACTTCAGCTTACTTTCTTAAAAAGCCTTATGTGTATTGGTTGATTTCAACAGGACACTTCAGTTTTATTTTCTGGCCCCACAGTGAAAAGGTTCCAGTTCACATATAGTGTATGTCACAGTTGTAGCCACCCATATATATTGTAGGTCCCTGTTTCAGGCAAACAATGTATGAGCAATGGACCACACTTTTGGAGCAAACAAGCACTGTACTTCTTTGTTTTTGGTGAGTGACATGAATAAAATTATCCTTTCTTTGTTGTAAAAAAATTAAATGCAAAAAAAAAGTCTATTGCATTAAGATGTTGCTTTCGCTTCACCCTAGTAATCGGAATACTTGCAAACGCCATGTAAACAGGGTTATTTGTTTGTTCTGAAAGTCCAATTTCGGATCCTGGTCAAACTATTCCCTGCATGTAAATGAAGTCATAGATAAGATGGTCAACATCAGGATCTTGGTTTTCTATCCCGTCAAGTTTTTATATTTAAACACAAATTAGACTATGAAAAACTGCTGATCAATACAACCATATCTGTAAAACCTGAAAAAATTAATTAGAAATAAAACATTTTTTTAAAATCAATACAACCAGAACTGATGACCTTCCGCTAATGATTCCAAATCACTTTCCAACTTCTGCCAACCCATACAAAAAAAATGCTAATAACTGTTTTTTTTCAGTGTGACCTAAGGGTCAGTCAGAGAGAGGGCACAAACTGCCAATACTCTCACCAATGGCCAAATCCATACCTGGGAACCACTTTGTTTACCGGCGTGTTGGCTAATTAAAATAGATTTTATGAGCGCAAGCCTAATCCTTGAAGAATTTAGATTGATTCTGCGTCTTCTAAAAAAAGAACGGATGAAAGCGGATAATAGAGAAAGCCCCTTAATAACCTCATCCGGAGTTATTAATCGCTGTAAATAAAATGAGATAATTATTGACGCATTGTCGTTTTTAACCCCACCTTCATGGCACCGTCACCTCACTGTCCCCCATCTTGTAAATCTCGGAAAATGTGCTTCTTTTGGACATTAAGTGCTCGCTAAGCGTACTGCGTTCATCATATTTCAAGTGATGCCATATTGTGTGCGTGGAGTGTGGGTTGTAATGGTTATCCATTATCATACACTGTATGGCGACGGCGGCCCGGTGAGCCGTGACTCATTTCTGGAAGTAGCAATCTATTGGCGACTTGGAGAGAAGTGTTGGATGAGATTTATCCAAAACAACCATTCCGGGGGTCACTCAGCGACCCCCCTTTCACGTTTTGGTTGTCGGGAGTTGAAAGCACATCATGAACAATGGTGCTGTAAACGTGAGTGGATGATTATTGCCTTACAGACTGTCAACGGATATTTATGAAGTTATCACTTTCGAGGGGATTACGTTCCAAAGAAGTCCCGCAATAGTCAAAACTCGCAAAGTAGAAAACTTTATTTACTCTAATACTCTATGATACATTGAACCCAAAGAACAAACCTACTTTACAGTAATTGTTTAAAGAAATAATGTACTGTACTTTATAAACCTGATTAAAATCATTTATTGACAACATAAACTATGAACACAATACCAACATAACATTTACAATCTACAAAGTACACCAAAAAGTTGTTGCTACTGTTTGTTTTTTTCACGCATATTTATATCTTTTGAGGACGACTTTCAGTGTTCTCCATTTCTCTCTGGTACCGTTATTAAAAAGAGTTTGATCAGGAGATAAAATCTAATGTATTTTCATACATCACCTATATCAGTGGGAGGCAAACTTTTTTGTACTACTGACCGGTACAATTATGAATATATTCTTGCGGCCCGGCTCAACAACAACAACAACAATTATAACAGGAACAATAATAACAATAATAATAATAATAATAATAATAATCATATGCCCTGCGACTGACTGGCAACCAGTTCAGGGTGTCCCCTGCCCACTGCCCGAAGATAGCTGGGATGGGCTCTGGCACCCCCGCGACCCTACTGAGGATAAGCAGTGCAGATGATGGATGGATGGATGGATAACAACAACAACAACAACAACAATAATAATAATAATAATAATAAGCCACAGTCCACTGTGTGACACTATACCACTGAGGATCTAGATGGCAAAGGAAAAAGATTTAGATTTTATCTCATGATCACACTATTTTTACTCACAGTACCATGTTGTACAACGTTGTTTTGGCTGAACTATTTCGTATAATGTTTCTTTACAACGGGGGCATGAGTGAAAATAATAATTCCTGGTGTGCTTGTGGCTCGGGCCATTTGGGGCTCTTATAGCCGCAATATGGGTTCCTTTTCGTTGAATGCAATGCTGAGCATATAAGGTCACAATATTAGTTGACTGATTTGTTATTTCTCAAATACAACAATATACTACTGTAAAACCTCGGTGTAACGTGTACCCAAACTTCGAGATTATTGTGGGCATAGGAAAATGAGTGTATACGTGAATAAATACAGTAAGAGCAAAACTAAGGCAGGTTAATATTTTTCTGTGTGAATCAGAACCAACAACCCACAGCACAGTACAGGTCTACGGCCAGGTGGTTGCCAACCACTGATCCTAACCACTAGACCACAAACGTTCCCGAACATTAAAAAAAAATGCTTGTTATACATAAATATGTTTTTTTTCTAATATTTGCATTGCTATAAGTTACTAGTCTATTACCACTGATTAAAAGAAACAACGACAAGTGTCTGAAAAATGTCTTGCTTCTTATCGCCTCTTTGTTCGTACCGCAGTCAACAAAACACAGATCACAAACATTAAACTTCTTATCAGACAGATAAATATGAAAGGGGTTATATTTTTAGTGTTATTCGTGTTGACTAATTTACATACCAGAGACCAAAAACACATCAATTACCATGTGCGTTTTCAAATAAAAAATGATTTATTTTGGAGTAAATCAAAAAGGGAAAGGAAAAAAAGGGTGTCAGGCTGCTTGATATTAGATCTCTGAGGAGAAACTTGATGTGAGCTGATGAGCATAAGGTATCTCAGGAGGGGGTCGGATGGTGGGGGGGTTTTAATGTGATCATAAGGGACGCTCGTCTTTCAGGGAACGGGCCCGTAATGAGCAATCAATAACATCCTTAACGGAGTTAGAGCGAGCGTCTGACAGCAGATGCCAGGCCGCGACTAACAGGCTACGTCTGATCTCGCATTACCACACACCCTCGCTACCTAGCATCTGGATGCACATACAAAATCTCTCCTCCGGTGTTAGCTATCCACATGGTGTCATCGTCTTAGCATCGATTGTAATCACATCTACCGTTGGTAAACGAATGCGAGGGTTGAAATACCTTTTCTGGTTTGACACCAACTGTTGGAGATAATCTATAATAGTCACTAACTAACCGAGGTAACAACTGTTGCAGACTTCGTATGTATGTGGCCCAGTCAGAACTTTGATGACCTTGTCAAGAGCCATCTATTTTCAAAATACAGTAATCCCTCACTATTTCGCGCTTCTGTTATCACTGGTTCACTGCTTTGCGGATTTTTATTTAAATTGAATTGTCTTTATTGTTATTGATATCAACGTATTGTGCATTATGTTCTGAGCAGACAGCACGCAGAGAATGCTATCAGGAGGGCAGGTTTTATGTGTGTGTGTGTGTGTGTGTGTGTGTGTGTGTGTGTGTGTGTGTGTGTGTGTGTGTGTGTGTGTGTGTGTGTGTGTGTGTGTGTGTGTGTGTTTTGGATGGGTGTGAGTGCCTGTGTGCAATATTGTGTTAGCCTAATGTATGCTGTCAGTCAAACAGTAGGGGGGCGCACAAGTCAATGTGTCTACCAAATCAAACTGGGAATCACAGCGACAGCTAGCTTTAAGCGGATTGTTACATTGAAAATAAATTCTTCAACCAAATCAAACTCAGGAGAAGGTCAGAAGAGCGCAAAGAATTGGTGTTCACCAGTAGGTGCTCAGTGGATTGTTAAGGGGTCCGGGAAGGGACTGAGGCGACATCGGGAGAGAAGGGAATAGCGAGGCTGACCTACTGCTATGGCTAAGCTACATAACAACCCTCACAAGCTACCCCTGTGGAGCCTTTATTTTACCAACGCCAGTTCTGGTCCCCATTAACCGATATAATCGAGGGATTGGTTGTTTGGTTGGTTAGTTTTTGGTTGGTCAGTTGAACCCTTTGACCCCTAGGGTCGGAGGGGCACCATTTTCTGTTGTGTGTCTTGGGCATGTACTAAAAAATGGTCAGAGAGCTGCAAACGGTCCCTTGGCTGTAATTTGGTCACATGTTTCCTAGGATTTATTGTACTCAACAATTATCACAGATGATGCACTAGTGGGCCTAAACACAACAAAATATTCAGATGAAAACTAATTTTCTTTGTGTATTTTTTTTCTGTTTTACTCTCCATACAACACAACTCAATGAAGCATTTTAAATATATAATCAGACGAAAGAATCCAATCTAAACTTTAAGGCTTCTGGTGGAAAGTCAATCATGCCTGAGTTAAACTAGAATAGATTAAATAGATTTTGAATGTGTACTTATTACCTATGGTAATTCATAATTGGAAAAAAATGGTTGTATGAAAAGAAAATACAGCAGCACCCTCAATAGACCATACAAACTTTTGTGTGACAAGACGCTTATTCCACATTGGCCAGTTATTCATTCTTGATGAGCATGAAAATCCATTTATGGACAAATAAAAGAAACTGTACACGCTCGTCACTGGACAATGTGGCTTTTATTGTCCCTTTACAAGGCCCGATTCTTGTCCACAAAGCCACCAAAAGTGACTTGAGCCTTCACTAAAAAAGCCGCCATTCATTTGATGTGCACATCAAGAGAGACTGGATCACAAAGAGACACCAGAGGAAAAATGTTAAGAACACAGAGCGGGCCTGCTTTTTACTTATATTATGGTGAGTATACATAGTTTAAAGAAAAAAAATAGTGGGTCTTGATCTTGTTTTAGTTGACTCTACACTATTCCCTCGCTATTTTGCAGTTCAACTTTCGATTCGTCGGTGCATCATAGATTTTGTATTAATTATCGTGTTATCTGACTATAAGGGCATCTAAAAACAAAAAGTTACCAGAAATAACAAAACGCGCCTTATAATCCAAAAATACAGTAAATAAAATCCGAAATTCATAATAATACAATAAAATATTTCTACATGTGATAACCATTTATGAATGTTATTTTGGTTGAGAAATCAAGATTTCTTAGAAATTACTGTATCTAGACCAAGTGTCTCCAACGCAGCAGGGGGCCCCCTGTCGACACTTGGGGTGTCTGTCGATCACTTCTGAAAGTATCTCACATACTGGTATTGTTTTTTTATTTTTATTTTCTAGTAAAATTATTTTTTTGTGTGTGGTTTACGCAGTCTATGTTTCCCTACTTCCAATAATTAGCCTGTCAATAACATAGTAACAACATAGTAATTACATGATAAGTCTTTAATTTACCAATTTGTATCTAACAAGGTGCCCTTTGCGCTAATGAGCTAATGAGCAACAAAAAATAGCTCTCAACTCCAAAAAGGTTGGAGATCCCTGATCTAGACCATTGTATAAATCCTGATTCGCCTGCGTGTGTTTGTATGTGGCCAAACATATTTTAATCAAAACTTACACAGTAGCACTTTAGGCTTCTTGAAATATCTTAAATAGCTAGGTTTCGTGTCAGGGCAACCCCAAAAAATACCAACAAAATTGATAAACATCTGCTTTCGTCTACAAAATGCTGTGCAGCTGCATGCGGTAATACTGCTCTTTGGGCCTCCCTAGTGGCTCCCAGTCGCTTTTTCCACAAACCACGGCTCCTAACACCTCGCTCAGGTAGAATTCCCAGCAACAAAAAGCTCGGACCATTATGCTTGTGTAAATTTTAAGCCAGAAAAAGGTATTGAGAAAGAATTTGCAGTTATGCCCCGCTAAGATTTCCTACATAACTTTAGAACTTCACAAACTCAAAAAGCTTCAGCTGTGCGACTCACTCACATAAATGTATTAGGAAATATAAAGCACAAAAGACCGGATATTGAGCTTTTTTTTTTCATTCGGCTGCTGCAGTCATGGCATTGGTAGATCATTTAATATCTAAAACTAAATCTAATCTATCTAATTTAAGCTGTCCATAGCTATGTTTTGCGTCCAGACACCCCTAATAAATACCAACAAAAATTGATAAAGATGGACTGGCATTGCCGGGCATTCTATTTGGGGGCTGTTTTGGATTAAACGTGGGAGTTACAAGTGGCCATTGAACCGAGGCAGTGTGTGTATAGGCGTCGCTCATTGGTGAGAACTGGTGAGGCTGGTCATCTTTTTTTCCGTAGCAATTCGCCCTGGGCGGTGCTTCTTTTACAGTGGAGTGGGAAGCTGTACCTCTGTAAGCTGTGACCGGGCCGCAGAGGCATAAAAACACCGGGCAGGTGAAGTCGGCTCGCGAGTTCGTTTCGCCGACTCCTCTTAAAACAAGTGTGTCGTGTCCAGCATGGTCGCCGTGGCGACCGGCTGGCCCCGCCCCCTGGGCACCAGCTGAAGCAGATCGCCTAATTTGCACGTTTGCTTCTTAAGGGGGGTTTTGGGTTTTGAGGGTGCTGGCTCATTGCATTTTCTGTCTACATTTTCTGTTCTGTTTCTCTCTGTCCTGTTTTGTTTGAGTCAGAGGAAACCTATGTTTGCACGTTTTGAGTAAAAGCTTGTTTTGTTAGTATTCCTAGTCTAAGTTCCTGTTTGCCTGTAAGCCTGTTTTTGTTTTGTTTTGTCCTTGAGAGTTGGACGACTTTTATTTTGCTAAATAAAAGATCTGATCGTCAACACAAATGAGTTCTCCCTTCCTGCCTCCTGCCTCCGTTCTGGTCCGATCTTGTGACAGAATGAACCAGCCAAGAAATGAACTCAGCGGACGATCCTCTCCAACTCCCCTGCCTGCCTGTTCGACTCCCCTGCCTGCCTGTTCGACTCCCCTGTCTGCCTGTTCGACTCTCCTGCCTGCCTGTTCGACTCCCCTGCCTGCCAGTCCGACTCCCCTGCCTGCCCGTCTGATTTCGCCTGTCCTGTTTGCCTGTCTGATTTCGCCTGTCCTGTTTGCCCGTCTGATTTCGCGTGTCCTGTTTGCCCGTCTGATTTCGCCTGTCCTGTTTGCCCGTCTGATTTCGCCTGTCTTGTTTGCCCGTCTGATTTCGCCTGTCCTGTTTGCCCATCTGATTTCCCCTGTCCTGTTGGCCCGTCTGATTTCGCCTGTCCTGTTGGCCCGTCTGATTTCGCCTGTCCAGTTGGCCCGTCTGATTTCGCCTGTCCTGTTGGCCCGTCTGATTTCGCCTGTCCTGTTTGCCTGCCGAGCGCCGAGTCCGGTCGTCCGACGCCGATGGCGCCTGCCTCTCCCCGTTCCTGCGTGTTCGGAGGAGGGAGCGGGCTTGCCTCAATCAAGAGCGTTGACCCATTCCGACTCCGCTGCCGATCGCCTGTCCGACCCCCCCCTGCCGAGTGCCGAGTCCGATCCGTCCGACGCCGATGGCGCCTGCCTCTCCCCGTTCCTGCGTCTTCGGAGGAGGAAGCGGGGTTGCCCCAATCGAGAGCGTCGAACTATTCCGGGGTGCGAGGTAATAATTTTTCTTTTTGGGACTTCAGGAGCTGTCCCTTAAAGGGGGGGCTCTGTTGTGTCCAGCATGGTCGCCATGGCGACCGACTGGCCCCGCCCCCTGGGCACCAGCTGAAGCAGATCGCCTAATTTGCGCGTTTGCTTCTTAAGGGGGGTTTTGGGTTTTGCAGGTGCTGGCTCATTGCATTTTCTGTCTACATTTTCTGTTCTGTTTTGCTCTGTCCTGTTTTGTTTGAGTCAGAGGAAACCTGTGTTTGCACGTTTTGAGTAAAAGCTTTATTTGTTAGTATTCCTAGACTAAGTTCCTGTTTGCCTGTAAGCCTGTTTTTGTTTTGTTTTGTCCTTGAGAGTTGAACGACTTTTATTTTGCTAAAAAAAAGTTCTGATCGTCAACACAAATGAGTTCTCCCTTCCTGCCTCCTGCCTCCGTTCTGGTCCGATCTCGTGACAAAGTGATTATATATATTTTATATACAAAATAGCATAACACAAAAAAAATCCTCCGTTTATTGCGGTTAAAATGGATCACAACTCCGCAATTGGTAATGGAACAGATGAATCAAAAAATTCCAGGGAAAAAGGTATTAATTGATCAGTGTAAATCCGTGCTAAAACAATTCAACAAGAAAGGATTACAAGATTGAATTTTAGACTGCAAAGCTGGCCGAGCTTTGATAATCCTAATGAACTAGGAGTTATTTACAGTTATTAATAAAACAATAAACATTTACTTTGTACAGATTACATAAATTGGATTTTAAGTGGGCTCCATTTTGTCATGTCCAGACTTCAAGCTCTTAAATTAATCTGTTTAACAACTGATGTGCTTAGCAAAACAGCTAATCAATTAATTATGTGTCAGCCGACATCATATACATAATTCTAAAATAATTAGTTCCCGCCTGTTGCAGAAAAGTGCCGATGCGCTCCAGTCCAAAAGTGGTCAATATTTTAAATACGGTAACTTAATTCTTGAGTCTGAATTTGATATTTGCGTTTTCATTTTTACGTTCACCAAGAATCCCTGCCGGTGCCATTTTTTAATTGACATGACGCGATTTATGTATGATGAGGGTGCGTGTCAACTATTGTGCAATTACTGAATTTTTTCAAGTATATGGCTCATATTTTTGTCACCCTAAAAAGAGAACTTCAAGTTTGTTTTTTGTACAGAAGTACATTGTTGTATTTGTGCAATGATTGATCAGTCATTGACCACAGTCGCAAAAAATTGGATGCAACAGTACCAAAGACAAATGTTAGAGAATGGAGAAAACACAAAGTCGTTCTGAAAGACAAAAACGTAAAAAAAGCATGAGCAGATACACCAACTCTTTGGTGTATCTGATGATTAATCAGATATTGAAGGACATTAAATAAATAGATTGTAAATTTCATGTTGGTATACCAGGCTGTACTTGCCCAAGACACACCACAGGGAATGGTGGCCCCTACAACCCTAATGGTTAAGGGATCCAACCAACCAACATAGTGTTCTTCATAGTTTACGATTTCGCTAAATAATTTTTATTATGGGCACACGTAATCAGCAATGTTTGTCACTCCCAATGCTTAGCATGTGAGCTACCCAAAAGTAAACAAACATTTCATACCCATATGTATGAAAAAGATTAGGGGTGCGCGTGATACAAAATTGTGCTCTATACAGGGTTCCTACAGATTAAGGCAGGTTCAATTCAAGACTTTTAAGAATGTTTTTAATGCTATTTGAAATCAACTTTAAGACCAGGTAAACAAAAAAACCCACAAAATTGAAACAGGCAAAACAAAAATAGTTCTTGCGCACAATACATGGTGCCTTGTACACATTAAGGCCTTGGTTTTAGAATAATGAACTCAATGCATTTTAATACTTTTCAAGGATCCCCAGGAACCCTGTTATACGAATGAATACAAAATACGTAAAAATATTTCAGGTGAACAGGAAAAGTTGACGCTTTAACAAAAGGTTCAGCAAATGATTCACGAGTAACAAGCCATTTTTTGTGTGAGTTAAAAAGAAGCAAAAATAAGAAAGTAAATCCTTATAAAAAAATGGCTGCATCATTGTTAAGGCTGCTGGGTAAAAGAAATATGTACTCGGAACTTCTCGGTTTCCATAATCCTTCTTCAGAATTTAGCAAAGTATCCTCGCATGCTGTAAATTTAAACCATCTGGATTATTTTCCCTGTTAAGAGGCTGATCGCATTTATTGTTTGGCTGCACGGGACACTAATAGCCGTTTAATTACTCAATAAAAGGCACAATTTAATGGATTCCTGGGCCTGCAGTGTAGTGAACAAATGGTATTGATCAGCCTCTGCGCTGCAACCTGATCTCTAGAGAAGGACAATCAGCAGTTGGACCTTGCTGGTGCATTTACCATTGAAGGTGCTAGCTAGCTGGGCTAATATGTAATAAACACATCAAAAGGGATTTTGGCTGTACTTCTATTGATGCTCTTAACAGGTGAAGAGGTATGTGTCGGAATTCTTGTCACTAGACCATAGAAAACCATCTCGTTATGAAGAAAATGTTTAAGGAAAATTATTCTATCTCATGGTCGTAATTTATGTTTAGAAGGTTAAATGAGGAGATCCTGCTTAGGTTCCCTTTACCCCCTTGTTAAAATTTGACTATGCCATCAACTGGAGAATAAAAGGTCATTGTTGATAGTTATATGATTATTTTTATTTTGCATAATGCTGATTGTCCGTTCTTCTAACAGAAACAATACAGTAAAAAACAATCATTAAAAAACTTTTTACTTTGTTCCTTGATTGGCAAACATCAAAATGAAAACATAGCTCTTCAATGTCTTGTATAGATAACCATGAATCATTTTTGCCCTTGGGATTTCCATGCTTACTTAATGCTAACATACAAAGGAGATCACCATAGACATGCTAACAATTACAATGAATAGACAATGGTGCACAGTCCTGAGTGATCACAATACTCAACACATATCTACTTCTAGTATAAATAAGTAGTCATTTATGTTTTTATGGGAAAATATTAAAGTGTCTGTAATAATTTGAATTAAAAAATCAAATGTGCTGGCTAGGTAATTGTTGAAATTCTAAATTTGAATTCTAATGCTACATAAATTCCCACCATATCAAAAGTTGGGTTGCAAACACAAATCAAGCTTTTCTCCCTTAATTATCCAATTTTCTCAGATCAACTTCACAAGTATGCACTTGCAAAGAATCTCAGACAGTATTCCCTTGATTTTTGCAGTTTCTTAACTACTCGTATGAAGGTACCATATTTTCTGGACTATGAGCCGCACCTAAAGACCCAAATTTGGCCAGAAATTTTAAAGGGTGGCTCACATTCCAGGGAGCCCTATATACCAGAAGCTACACTGACAAAAATAGGAAATACATTATTAAAATTAAATAATACGGCATATAGTAACTGTTCTGCCTTTGAGAATCATACAGAGTGTTTTTGAGTGTCCTTGTGTTAATTAACATGTTAATTCCTTGTTTCTAAAAGGAAACAAAAGAGGAGCCCAACATGGACGTTAGCTAGGACGCCATTTTTCAAAAAGCTTATTGCAAATACTATTTTGTTGTTGATTTGTAGAATAATTCCCTATAAGTATGAAACATATTGTGATTACTTGAATAATGATTTTTTTTATGGTCATGTTTTGGACAAATTGACGTACTCTTGTTAGAATTGTTTATAAATGTTAATGCATATGGTAAGTGTTCTTTGAGGAACATATGGAGTGGTCTTCGAGTGCATTCTTGTGGTAAACATGTTAATTGTTTGTAGCTTAAATTAATTTGAGTGGTAAAACCTGATGTCATGTTCATAAAATTATTTTAATGTAAATCTATTTTTTATTTGTATGCAACCCTATCTCTTACTGTAGATTTAATTCCATGCTCCTTATTAGTTCAATGTGCCATAGAGATGCTCCCCTACTTACGACCATTCGACTTACGTAAAACGGTAGACATAAACATTTTTTTCGGGATGTCAAAAAATATCAGGACATCGCTGTTAAATTTTGTATTGAATGCACTTTTTTCCGAGGACAAAATATTACTGTAGTGCTTCTTTCTGCCGCTACTGGCGTGTGGTGGCGCTGTGAGAGATCACACAGCATCCACTCCAAAGAAGAAATCCGACTTCTACTTCCTAGTTCGTGTATACACATAAAGTGCTACGTGTACTGAATCTCCAACACGCTCAGAACTTTGACGTTATTATTGTTTAATTTCTCATGAATCCATTCCATATGATTGGTGTAAAGTGTAAAAAAGAGGCAAGTCGTTTCTTTTGAAATGAAAGTGGAATAAAAAAGTTTGATGCGGTTGAGAAAAGGGTCGGGACGCTTTTTTTCGACCACTTTTTACATCGGGGGAAGACCTTTTGAAGCGCATCTTCCAAAAGTAAGTTAAGCTCAACTTTATTTATCTTTAAGGAGCATATCATTTCATTAAATGTTTATTTTTTAGTACAAAACCATACAGGTTAGTTATACAAGTCTTAAACATACTTATATAAACCTTAAACATACAAAATATAGCACTGAAGCAATTTACAAACAAATTCAACTTACAAAGAATCATCCGGAACCTCGTTGGTAAGTAGGGCAGCTATGTATATATAAAAAATGCATCACAAAAGGCTTAAAATCTTGTGCGCCTTATAGTGTGAAATGGAGCTGCACGATTAACTGAAATCAAATCAATATCGCGGTGTGACGTTGTGTGATAGTGTAATCGCAAAACACTGCATTTTTTTGTAAGGATTCAGTGTTCCAGTGTGTTATATGAGTGATAGAGTGTTTGGCCAACAAAAATTGTCACATTTCGGGATTTAACAGTGCCGGCCAATTCAGAAGCAGGTTTTAATGTCACCAACCAATAAAGGTGAGGCAAAGTTTGCAAGACGTAATTGCACGGCTTTAATAGAGGGGTGTAAGATGCCAGTCAAACAGCTCTTGCGCAACTGGGCAGCAAAACAAATACCAAAGCTTTAGTACCTCGTTACATCGACAATAAAGTAATTAATTACATCTGAAGAAAGTCAGAAAAGTGCAAAGAAAAGCACAAAGAAAAAGTGTTTACCACCAGGTGCTGCCTGGATTTGTATCGCATCCGGGAATAACTGTGGTGGCATCAGAAGGGAAAGCTAACAGCGAGGCTAACAACTCTTAAGCCACCATTGCAAAACACGGGTAGTCACCAACACCAGATCCATGACCCACGAAGCGGGCGACTACTTGTGGAAAACCAGTACATTTGTGACATTTGTAATTTAATCTTCACAAAGACCGTGCAGAAGAGTCGGGAGGTCGACGCTAGCGTGCAGCTGGCTAGCCTCTCTCTAAATCGTTTTCTTTCACTGAAGGAGTAGCCCCTCCAATTTTGTTGTACTGTATAATGACAATAAAGACTATTTATTGAACTGCAACTCTGTTTTTATTTGTAGATCTATAGTTATTTTTTTATAGTCGTATTCTTTCAGCCTCTAAGGACATCATCTCAAAGTAAACTCGGACGTCACTATGTTTAAGTTCTCACCAAAAAACAAAAAAAGCTCAGAAATGCACTTGTGTTGTATTCGAAAATCGCATCAAAATTGCAATACAGGTCTGAAAAATCGTAATTAGGTAATTGTCTCTCAACAGACCAAATTTGACAATATGAATGCCCAAGGCTCTTTTTTATGTTATGTTCACATTCCTGTTGCCAGTGAGTCCCATGGCAAACTATCAGCAACCTCGCTTGAAATAGAAGCCGATGGAGTAGAGTTTATTCTGTAATAATGACATTTCAGAATTTGTAGGGATGAGGGTAAAGGGCACGACATCATTCAGAGAACATGAAAACGAGATCAAAATGATCTTGTATGCACCGTAACGTTTAAAAAGCCAACTGTCCCGTTGCGTCCCCTGTGTGCACTCTGCGAGACTATCTCCACACTGGCTCGATTCAAGGAGCTGCGACAATCCCATTTTTGAGGCAACAATATGGCATCTGTGCAATTGTCCGAAAAATATGAATGAGCTATTCACACGGCTCAATGGATTTGCTTGACAGCGGCCACCTAGTTTCTCTCCCTGTCATCAAACAGCCTCCTCATCCCCCTCCCCTAAACATTTTCAATGCCTGGGCACTTGACACTTCCCCTGGAAGCACATACTAAGCTTCTCTCAGAATTGAGCATTTGACGCGAGCGCGGCCACAATGGGGCTGATCGTAAACGTGCTTTGTGAGGCTGGGAGGACAAAGCCCGCATTAGTAAGCATGTCATCTGGACTCCCGAGCAGCCAAGCGAGTGGCCTTAAGGAATGTGGTGTGAAGAGGATAAATATATGTTAGTGACCACAGAGATGAGTCCCTTTAGCAAGATGCTACTGATCACCATGGATTATTTCTTTATTAATATAAATATACAGATGACTTGGAAACAGCTTTTTCCCAAATGTTATTCGATTTTGTGGTGCATCGCAGATTTTTTTTTTAATGAACATTAATTTAGGACCACAAGTCGCTACTTTATTTTTTTCCTTACATTTTAAACACTGCGGCCTTAAATACGCTGCCACTTATTCTATTTTTTCTGAGATGATACCAAGGAAAAGGCGGGCTGTTTTTTTTGACAACGCATGAGCTTTAAATACAAAACACCATGATGACTAGGGATCAACCAATATGGGTTTTTCAGACCGATACAGATTATTGAGAGGAGGCCAATAACTGATATTTATAGCCGATATTCATTTACTGTGAAATCTTAAAAATATCGTGTAAGAAAATTTTAAAAATCCAAAAAGAAACAAATATTTTTTTTTAGGAATTCAACTAAAACTTCAATAGCTCTCTGAAACCTTGTAGAGTACATAACTTTGAATTTCAACACAACTAACATAACTAATATTTTACTTAGACCAAAAAAGTGCAGGAAATAAAAATGGGCTTAGCAGCAACTCGTATAAAAGGTACATAAAAACTTAAATAGCAGCCAGATGTTCTTTTTTCATTAAATAAATAAAAATGTCAATACAACCAACATGACTTCAAATTGCATCGAAATTTTAACGGAGCTTATCCTTGGGTGCGCTTTGTAAACGAGAACTTACGGTAATGGGTTCTATGGATAAATGCATACTTTGCCGAAATACCCCGTTACTTTACAAGTGCCTTCACACTTAAAACTGCCTGATGTTTCTTGGGCACAATAGAAACAAATCATTTATATGTTGATAGACAAAGGAATAACCCCGCGTACAGGCTGCTTGCGAACAACCTGATCAGGGGTGCAAGAACGAGTGATGTCAGATTTCTGTATCTAACCTTTGACATTTAAAAAAATCATTTCATTCATGTAACGCTTGTTTGCTCCTCGGTCAAAAAGTGTGCTTCCTGGCAGTGTCCTGTCTGTGTGCTTGTACAGAGTTTGCCAGAAGCATAGACTTACACTATATATTGATGAACACAACTGTGGGGATTTTCTCCATATGGGCAGAAAATGAAATTGAAAATGTCCTTGAGAAATCAACCAATACACATGAGGGTTTTTGTGAGTAAGCTGGAATTTGCATTGACTATTTGTCTTTTTATTAAGTCCAGAGTGCTTTGAGGCATCAAACTACAGACTCTTTAAAACAAAAGACAAACAGGCTGTGTCTTCCCAAGAGCCATAATTGCCCTGAACAAGCACACAAAACGGTGAGAAAGGATTTCTTGGCTATGTATGGAAACATTTATAGTTATCTTATACTTGATCCTTAAATCTCGTCGAACTATTTTCACATTTACAACTTAAGCAAGCACTAACTTGAAAATTCGCCAATCTATTTTTTTTTATATCATTTTCTTCTTTAAACTCTTTTGTTACATGTTTATCGTAGAGTACCACATCTAATCTCATTGTAACGAATGTACACGATGTTGTAATCAATGACAATAAAGACAATTCTAATTCTAAGTGGGCATTTTTCCAAACAAACAATTGATTGCCTCAATTAAAACACAATTTGAATGGGTATTTTGTAATATTATATTCATGCATTACAGATTCTTGCCGAAATCTGAAGTGGAAATACTGTATTGTGGACATTTTGTAATAAACAAGATTCTCTTTTATGCCTGGTAAATATCAATTTAAGGCAGATCAAGAGTTTAGAGAATGTAATTATTCGAAAAGCTTTGGCTGTTAACATTGAAAAACAATCTTATAGCTGCAACTCTTGCAGCTCTTGTGACCTCTGCTATAACACTGTGGCAAGTGGACAAGCATACACCTACTCAAAAGTCAATACCATGCGTGAATCCTCCTCCTTGCTCATGATTAATGCATCATATAGGGGAGAAGGGTGCAAGAGGACGGGCTTGTGCATGTCTCCGTCTTGCGGTTACAAATCTGCACTCTTGCTTGGCCTCCGGGAGAAAAACTTATACTACGGAAACATGAACCAAGTCACAAACCAAGTCAATTTTCCTTATGTCAATTCATCACATTAGTTCCCGTTAAACAACACAAAAACAAAACAACTTTCCTACGTTCTACAGATATTCTAAGAATCAGAAGTTCCTGCATATTATAATTTTATTTTTGTTACTATTTTTTTGTTAAATCTAATTTTGGGAGGCACCGAAAATAAATTTCAGGAAAAAAAAGGCTTCCGAAAGAACGAGGTTGTGATGACGTCATGGTTAAAGTGAAGCGAGCTATTCGAAGCTGGCTTTACTTGGGGGCGAGTTTGTGCACGAGGCAGCTGCTTATTTATTTTTTATTCATTTTTTCAAAAGTTTGTGTGCCCCTCTGCTTCAAAGTTTTTCAGCCCCCAGCTGGATGTGTGTTTACATAACAAAACCAGACTTACTATATGCAGTTGAGCAGTTACAATTTGTAAACACGTACTATATCTATTTGTGTGAAACGCACACTCGAGTGTAACCACACACCTAATTTTTGACCAAAAAAAGTTTCACTTTTTCTCATCACAAATTAAGCATTGTAAGTGACAAATGTTCAATATGTGTAGCCATGATTAAAATCACTAATTGTCAACGAAAACTATAAACACAATGCTAACACAAAATTTACAATGTAATTGTATAATGTCATTCAAAATCCAATTCTCAAATACATAATAAAATTGTTTCCTTCGTCTTGCTTTTTTGTGTTTATCTATATCTCTCAG
The DNA here is from genome assembly GCF_059441175.1 of Urocampus carinirostris. Taxonomy (NCBI): domain Eukaryota; kingdom Metazoa; phylum Chordata; class Actinopteri; order Syngnathiformes; family Syngnathidae; genus Urocampus; species Urocampus carinirostris. The sequence continues at coordinate 37,977,191 of NC_142351.1, read as the reverse complement.
GACAACTTTTGGTTTTCACCATTCTCTGACACTTGTCTCTGGTACTGTGACTAAGAATAGTGTGATAATTGATTAAACGTGATGCCTTTAGAATGTTATCCATATCCCTGGTGTTAGTGGTTAAGAGCTCCCTCACAGCCACAACACTGGCTCAACCAATACTTTGCAATTGTGTTCAGGAGGCGATATACCTTTACCTTAGGGTCAAAATTTTCATTTGGTGCATCTTAAGTGAAAACCTTCTGCATCAAAAATAAAATAAAAACAATGCATCTGGTTGGTACTTGCTAGGGTATCAGGATGTCACACCCTTAAGATGTGCAAAACCCGTTCATGCACAGCATATGAAGACGACAAAAGCAAGCTCCACTGAAGACCAGCTTGTTTTTGGCCAAATGTAACATGAGCAGGAAATAAAGAGGATCACTACAAGACCGAGAGAGACTTCTAAATTTGCATTCAAGCTGGCCTTCTTGCAGGTTACAGGATGCGAAAGTATCCTCTCTAACAGTCATTTATATTTTCCTAAGACCAGAAGAATTTTCATTTAAGGCCGCGAGTACAAACCAAAACAAAATAATGCACATGCACTGCTTTACATCTGTCAGGGGTCCCGTGGGAAGGCAGAAGCACAGATGATAAAACAGCTTTTAATGGTAAACATTACAGACTGATAGAAAGTGTCAGCATAATTTATCTATATAGCCCCACTGGGAGTCCCGTTAACACCTTGGCTGATCTTCTCAAGGAATAAAACAGGCGCAGCAGAGCTTTTTCTACAACACTTTTCCCGTCGGATTTTACTTGCCGTTTAGCAGACTTGTGAGAGCGCAAGATTAAATATATAAATATTGCAACAGTATGAGGAACGGCATTTTATAGCCACTGGCAAACACAAATTAACTGAATAAAAGAAAAACATTACAAATACAATATCAAACAACACTCAGGGGATTGCTTCGGCATTTCAGCAGTAAAAGGCGAGAGCTGTGCTTTTCCAATACAAACATTGCAACAATTACCTCTTGGAAATATGTTTCAGGATAAAATGACACTACCGAGTGCAAGTAATGGGACTTCACGAAAAATCCAACAACCATTTCAATGCAGCAACTGTTCCAGCTGATCACCTTCAATTTTATCAGCATTTATTATATTTTTGGTTTTACAATCAAAATGTGGAAGATATTTAATTGACACAGTGAGAGGAACTCTGGTAATAACAGTGTGATATTTAATGATTTAGCATTGAGTTAACAATGTCAATATAAATGTAAATGTTTCTGAAATTAAAAGTTTTTAATAATGATTTTGCTACTGAAACTAATTAGAAGGAATGTGCTATAATGCTTGAGTCAAATGTAAAACAAGGTAGTGCATTTTATTGGTAATTTGTGTGTTTATATTACATAAATGTAACAAAAATAATGAGAAGTGTTATGTTTTTGAAATGAATAGCTTATTTTTTAATTAATACATTTGATACAGAAATAAAATTAGCGGGAATGGGAACGTTTGAATCCAATCTATGACAATACAGTATAACGCTAATAATTGATCATTTGAGCGTTTATCTAATATATATATATATATATATATATATATATATATATATATATATATATATATATATATCCTTATTATTAATTTCCTGTTATGGTTGGAGAATGGTGACAGAATATAAATAGCTTTTGTAAAACTAAATATTTTGCAACTGAAAAGAAATTTGATGGAATGTTCTATATCGCTTTAGTTAATCGTAAAAACGTATATTGTGATTTGTTAATAATTTGAGCAGCGTGTTGACAAAACTGTCCTAAAAAGGCGAAGGGTGAATTCCTTATTTGTATAGTTTTAAATCATAGAGCAAATTCAAGCATCAGAGTACAAAACTTAGAAATCTAAATCAGTTCTAAGTTTGTATAAATGAATGTAGTTTAATTTTGGTCTTTGGTTACAGAATAACAACAGTTTTCGTAAACGTAATCATTTTGCCACGGAAAACAATAAGAAGGAATGTGAATGTGAATCTTATATACCGCTTAATTCAAATGTATAAAATTTATACCGCGATTTATTATTACTTCAGCGTTGTGTTGACAAAAAGTGTCCTAAAAACATAGGTGAGGCAAAAGGTTGAACTGCCTCATTTGCTCAGATTTGAATTATACGTCCAATTAATGCGTGGCCCTACAATACGTAGCGATCCCATTACATGAAAGTTTTACCATATATATACATACTTTTCTATTTTGATCTGTGTTTACATAATAATAACGAAGATGTCTTACAAATGTGACGAGGGAAGAAAAGCATATTAAGCTTACCATAGACGCTATTGCTGTTGCTACTGCTGCTGATCATGTCGCACTGGAAAAGATACAAGGGAGCAAGATGAATGAAATATGTAGACATTTTCTCGTTCGAAGTGGACAGGAAAAAAATACGATTATTAATTATTTTTTTAATATCAACTGGTGCCAACTTGAGAACGGTGTTTGAAAAGGGAAATTTGCGTTGCGTTCACGCCCACTCGTAAATCTCACTTTCGCGTGTAAGTTATTTTACTGAAAGTGGTCGTTTTGAATCGAATCAAAAACACTCAAGTATAATAATGAAAGTAATATTGTTGGGGTTTTTTTAATGAGGGAAATAAATAACTCACCAACCCCTAAATTATCTTACCTTGTATTTTGGCCACAGATCCACCATGAACAAACGTAGATTAAGGGTGAAGGGGCGGGGAGGAACGGACCGCTTTCCGTTCTAGGACAGCTTTGGAGGCAAGAAATGTTCGCTTTTTCGAGTCAGTTCCGGGCTAATCATCCTTTTCGAGCGTTCGAACCAAACCACAGCCGCCACTGCCATGTCGAATCTCGGCGGTGGCGGCGGCGGAGGCAGCACTTGTTCCAACAGATGCTGCTCTCACTGACCGACGCCACACCAGTCCTGCTACGCATGCGCACACGTAGCCTGCACGACTTTTTTTAATTAACGGTATTATTAATTCTTTAGTACCGCAGTAAACCAGTGTTGGGCAAGCTACGGGCCACGTACGGCCCTTCAGTTTTTTTCAATCGGCCTGCCAAAGGGAAATTGTGAAAATATAATAACAATACATATAACATTAAATAAAGTACTAAAAACATAAATAGTACAAAAAGCGACTACGGTACTATTATAATGTAAAAACACTACTGCACAAATATTACAACAGAAATACTGTAAAAATACCACTCCAGTAATACTACGAAACTACTAAAGTAATACAACTTTGGAAATACTTCAAAATACATCTACAGAAATACTACAAATAATACTACAGTAATACTAAAATTAGACTACGGGATGATTATGACAGAAATACAAAAATACAACTAATAATACGATAAAAGTACTACATATACACAACAAAGATATATTATGGAAATACTACAGGAATACTAGAGAAAAAAACGGAAAAATAAAACTAGAGTACTATTATAACAATACAACAGATATTACTACAATATTAAAAAAACAGGCTGTAGAAATATTACAAAAAACTCAAACGTACAACTCCTTTAATACTACAAAACAAAATATCAAAGTCAGTGCTCAAAATAGGGACCATATGCAAGTTATAAACAAGAAATACCTCGATAGTACTACAAAAATAATAATACAGTATTAAAATAATAAATTGAAACTACTACGAATATATTACAACAGAAATGCTATAAAGATACAACTACGCTAAAATTAAAAAATAATTAAGAAATAGTAATAAAAGAACACTACAGTAATACTACAAAATACTCTTGATATACTAAATAAAATCTACAATGGAAATACCACAAAAATACTACAGAAACTTCTACAAAAAAGCTCCTGTGGAAATGCTACAAAAGTCCTCCTGCAGAAATACTGCACAATGCTACAAAAATAGTGTTGAGCGGGGGTAGTCGTTGACAGCGATAAAAACAGGTCGATGGCCGGGGCGGAGGAGCAAACACATAAACGGGTCCAGAAAAACATCGGCAACATGAATCAGACAGAGAACAGGGCAGGATAGAGTCAGGAGTCACAAAAGTTTGCCTAGCGAGTAGCGTAGGTTCACAAAACGATCCGACGAGTGTTATCAGGAAGGCGGGGGATTAAAAAGAGGAAGCAGCCAATCAGCGTCCACGGCTGTTGGCTCCAACGAAGCAGACACAGGTGCCCCGCATCAGTAATCATGACAGTCTCTGTGTGCCCTGCGACTGGGTGGCAACCGGTTCAGGGTGTCCCCTGCCCACTGCCTGAAAATAGCTGGGATGGGCTCCAGCACTTTCGTAACCCTACTGAGGATAAGCGGTGCAGATAATGGATGGAATGGATGGATGGAAACTGCACAGACATCAGTAGGAAGTATAACCCTACTTCTAAAAGTTCGAAGTTCAGAAAATGTATTGTGAAAGAACAACGAAACTTCGTTTGGAGCATCAAGTCATTATTTCACAAAAAAAAAAAAACATACATTTTCAGAATAAATATAGATAGAAACCCAATAGCCATTTGGTAACCCAATATACACATTAATAATAACTATAAAATCCCAATAGGAGCATAATTAAATCAGTCAATATTCAATGTTCTAATAATTACAACCTGTCCTGGAGAGGGATGGACGCCACTCGGCTGTACTTGCCCAAGACAAACCAGAAGAAACGGTGCCCAGACAACCCAAGTTGTTGAGGGATCCAACCAACCAACAAACTAACCAACTAACCAATAACAGAGTAGTAACATAGGAACAATATTGTAATAATATAAGTTGTAGTTTAAGAAACATACATCAAATTGAAGTAACTCCTGAAAAAATTAGCTCTCAGCTTTAAAAATGTTGCTCACCACTAAAGGGCCATTGTGATTTTCTAGGAAATTTGATTTCGAACTAGCATGATAATGACCCTATTTTAACTCTACTTCTAATGACTACAACCTGGTGATAACATAGTAATAACATACAAATAAAATACTAACAGCACAGTTATAAAATTATAAGTTATTTATAAATGCATACTGAAGAAGCTCTCAGAAAAAGTTGCTCTAAGGTTAAAAAGGTTGATGACCCTTGAACTACATCTTTTTAATTCTAACGAAGATTGTCTCATATTTAGGTACAATGACATGGATTTAAAAACAATGAAGAGCATTATCCTGACTGGTACAAATCAATTTTATTCCGTCTTTAAAGCTATTTCTTCTGATGTTATTTCTTGTCATCTAAAATCATTGTAATCACTTAACCTCGCCCCTTGATCTCAGTAAAGACATCAAACATAACATCGATAAAATTGTGTGTAGAGTGTAGACGGTCGACGCATAAAAAGAGAATGGATAAGCCTACAATAGACTCAATTTCTTTGGTGATGAACAAAACGCGTTTCTTTTTTTTTCATTTCCTTCTCTGATGTATGATTAAAGTGAATAGGATATTATTTTGTTGAGAAAACTAAAGCATGAAGAATAAATAATTTTAAAAGCTTTTAGAAATTCTGGTAGAGTGCCTCATTATCGCCCTTGAATGCAGTAATTGGGTAAGAAAGCTAGCTTTTTTAGCATCCCAGGTATTAATCTACCTTGGCTAGCCTACTATCACTATAACACACTGCTCTCTGTCTGTCTGTCTGTCTGTCTGTCTGTCTGTCTGTATATATATATATATATATATATATATATATATATATATATATATAAATATATCTGTTGTGCTGTGAAAAAAGTGTATCTTCTTGATTTCTGTGTTTTTTGCATTTGGTCACTCACAAAGGGTTCATATACAGTATAAAACCAATTTTAATTTCATACAATGAAAACCAATGGAAATACACAATGCCGTTTTGCAATGTTGATTTGTTTTTTAACGCGCAAAATAATCAAAACCTATTTGGCTCTATGTGAAAATTGCCCCCTGAACCTAAATGCAAGCTTGACCACATTTGGCAGCAAAACAGATATTAAATGTTTACGATAATTGATAATGAGTCTAATGCTATGGAGAAATTTTGGCCCACTCTACTTTGCAACTTTTTTTTCCCAAATCTGTCTTAGTGGAGTGTTTTCTAGCATGAATTGCCCGTTTAAGGTCACACCACAGAATATCAATTAGATTTAAATGCATACATTTACTTAGCCACTCGACAACCTTCATTTTTTTATGTTTCAAGCCATTCAGAGGTGGACTTGCTGGTGTGTTTTGGATCGTTGTCTTGCTCCATGTTTCAAGACCACTTGAATTTAAGGTTACAAACCGATGGCCAGATGTTTTCTTTCGGATCTTCCAGTAAACACCAGAATAAATTTTTCTGTCATCCACAGAAAGCTATCCCGGTCCTGAGGTAAAAAAAAAACAGCCCCAGACCTGCCACCACACACTGCCGCCACCATATACCTGTATTACTGTTGGCATCATGTTCTTTCTGTAAAATGCTGTGTCATTTTTACGCTGGGCTGTACACCTTCCGAAGGTTTTGACTCATCAGTCTACAGAATGCCTCTCCAAAGGTCTTGAAGATAATCAATCTGCTTTTTTGGCAAATGTGAGGTGCAGTGGTTTTCGTCTGCTAACTGTCTCGTGGATACCATTTTTCGCCAGTGTCTTTCTTATCGTGGAGTCATTAGCATTGACCTCAACTGGGGATAATCGTCTATCTTAACTGGAAAACCCAGGCAACAGTGAAAACCTATTTTTGTGACTTTAAAGCCCTGCGCCGAACTAGCACCCATTGCGGCTGAGGTTTGGTTTCTGTGTTCTGGGGGCACCAAAGAGGGACTGACAGACCGGCAGACCAACTGACCCAAACGGAAGACCGACAGACCAACTGACCCAAACGGAAGACCGACAGACCAACCGACAGACTGTCTAGTTGTCGTACATGCTTAAAAATTTAGCAGCTATTTAATGACATGTAAATATTTTTTGTTGACTTTCTGGAGAAAATATTTTCCTCAATTTCATTCAAGCATGAATATATTCTCTCCTTCAGGACTAAGCTTTCTATTTGTTCCCTGCAGCTGAGAAGTAATGTATGTCCGCACGTCCTGACCTCTGCACTTTATTGTGTTGCGGCCGGCTTGTATAACGAGAGCGGCGCCTTTTTTGTATTCGCAATGTGAACAGAAAAAGATGCCCTGAGGAAGCAGCTCCAAACAGCACTATTGGGACAGCGTATGTTTGGACACTCATGCAAAATTCAGATTCCAGACGCTGGTTATATTTTAACAAGCAAACTCATCACAGGTCATTTTTTAATTTCCATAGAAGAAATTAGGGAATTCATAATGTCTAAAAATTGAAAGAGAAGGGCCTTTTTTTATTTTGGTCTAGCATTTCCATCGCTTGGAATTAGCACGTATTTATGCTGACACATCCGATAGCCGCATTGGCGGATAGCATTACTTTGGTAGTTATTTTCGCATTAGCATCACTAGCATCACTTTAGCAGTAAATACTAAGCAGTTCAGCAGCTAATGCAGCTAATGTATTTTTCATAGCACTCAACTATTAATGTTAGAATTGTTGAAACGGCTGCCAACATAGCTGTTAGCTGCATTAGTGAATAACATTGTTTTGGCGGCTAATCTTCCATTAACAGCTAGCATCAATTTAGCTGTAAATACAATCTGGCGGGTAATACCAATGTCACGGATCTAAATAACATTGCTTTGGTGGCTGGCATCACTTAAAAAGAAAATACTAAACATTTTATCAGCTAATGCCAGCGTCACAACTCTTAAATATTAATACTAGCATTGTAGAGACGGCTGTCTCCCAAACTGTAATTAAATCAGAGAATAGTATCATTAATTGCCTAGCTTAGCTTAGTTGCTTGCATCATTTTAGCAGAAAGTAAATACATGACAATGTATCCGCTATTGCCAACTTCATAGATGTTAATTATTAATTTTAGTATTGTTGAAACAGCTGGAAACATAGGTGCTAGCTGCATTAGTGAATATCATCTCTTTGGTGGCTAGCATCGCTCACGTTCTAAATACTAAACAACTGATTCTCTAATACGAGTCACAGATCTTCACTATTATTGCTAGCGTTGTAGAAATGGCTGCCAACACAACTGCTAGGTAGTGTCACGGCGCGTGTTCAACTTCTGGGAATTGACAGAGTATTTGAATGAAGAGAAAATAACGCTGAAGACCGCGATTTAGTTGGGGGCTTTTGTTACAAAGTTACAAAATAAAATAAAACAATGAGCACTCCGGACCAATTGTTCAGGAGAACGTTCTTCTTTCAAAAGGCATGCAAGAATGTTTCTCCCCCTGTTTTATAGGAAAAAGGCGTGGATTTGACAAATGGAAACTCAAACTTAAACGGCAAAGAGAAGAAGTCACATTTTCACAAACAGAACTTAGTTAAGGCTGGCTCTAACTGGCTTTCGCAGGTGTTCTGATAACTTATGGCAGACTCCAAGACACTTAAAAGATGGCTGGGAAAGTCCTCAATTAATGGAATCCGTAAAATATCAAGTGAACACAAGAAGTAAAATATGTGGATAAACATAAGGTGGATTTATGACAACTGAATTGATAATGCGATTGTTAAAGTAATGATGTGCTGATTAGATATTAAAACTAATATAGCTAAAAACTCATGTGAGAGTGACAACCTACTCAGTGACACATTGTAGTATTCTAACACCAGCCAAATCGATTAATAGCATCACCTTGGCAGCTAGCTTCGTTTTAGCAGCTAGCATTATTTTTGTAGTTAATGACAAATAATTTTACAGATACTGCGGTTGTCACTGTCCTTATTTTTTGATGTTAGCATTGTGTGCACAGAAGATAGTCGCTAATTCTGGTGTCTTTGTATAAATTATTGTAAAAAAATTGTTAAAAGGTTTTGGATTTTTCCTTGTAGTAAAATAGTAAAACATGAAAGGAAAATCGTCCAAAATATACTATTTTGTGGTAATGTTGAAAGTATGACAAAAATCCAGATTGTAATTTTGTTTTGAAAAAAAAAAAAAAAAAAACAAGCAATAGATTTCCCCCTAAATTAGAAAGATATCTGCTTAAATATTAATAGCTGTATTTCTGTTGTGTTTTTTTTATGAGCTACACCCATTCTTGTGAGTTTCCCACTCGTTTTTAAGGGGGTCCTTGATGAGGTGACGGCCATTAAATGGGCCATTATTCTCTCGGGCGACATCTCAACGTTCAAATGGACGTTTGAGTGTTTGAATCTGTAATACTTACATCACAAGATACATGAAGTCATGTCTCTGTCTCCGCAGTTCAAATATCAGAAACGCAAAGTGGTCCCTTGGTAGACTTGTGATGCGCGTCTTTATGATTAATATTTTGAGAAATGAAGAACATACAGACGCGACAAAAGAAGTCATGAGCTGTGTTATATTGTTTTCGGTACAGAAACCTGAAGACAATATAGCGTCTCCGGACTAGTAAGTCAGTATTAAAAAGAACAAATACTTCGAATTAGGTGCATTTTGATTGTTTTAAAGTGACAGTGTAATAATTCACTACTAGAGGTTGAAGTAGCATACAATTAAACAGAAACATGTGCATTCAATGAAGACACACCATAGAAATCAAGGGATTTCATTTCACAAACTTCCCTCACGGTGAGCCAGAGCTTAGGTGACATGCTAGAGAAGGAAACTGTGAAAAAAGCTCCAGGATGGCAGCCACCAGTTTTATGAATCACTGGACTTAACAACATTCGCTTGCATAACCTGGGGAAGAAAAGGGACACTAAATAGAGCAAGAGCAGCTAACAATAACTATAGTTGCTTGTAGCAAATGACTATCATGAGTGGCTAGAGAAGGAAACATTGGGAAACAAAGCCCCGCTCGCCTGGATGACGGACTCAGCGAAGTTCGCTTGCTCGGCCATGCAAAACTGAATAACAACTTCCCCGAAGCATTCAACGCCTGCATTGACCAGCTGGCAGAGATGGGAAGCTGCGTCGTTGCTGTCATGCACTTTCCGGACAAAAATGTAAGTTGTGTAATACAATAACACATTTATAAATTAACAAGACTTCAAAAAGTTGCTTAAAAGATAGTACAGGAGTTTTTACTCAATATTTAAATCAACAGTGTTAACTTAAAAAGTGGTCGGCGGCGCCCTCTGTTGGCTGCGGCTGCATCGGCTCGCTACAACGGGTCAGGTGCAATCGACATTTCGTTCTGTGTACATTGTTACACAGAATGACAATACAAGGAAATTATTATTATTATATTATTATTATTATTAAATGAAGTAAATTTTACACCACTAGGGGTCACAATATAATACACACTGTAACTTTACTCGTAAAAACAACAAAAGTGTTAAACTCACAGTCAGCAAAATTTGAAATGTGAAGCTTCCTTTTTCTACTTTTCGTTGCTGACCTGAATTTTAAAAACCCGAGTAACTAAAATAGCGTCCTTCAGCGAGCTTGTGTTGGTCCCTTGTGAGCTTCCGTTAGCATCTGTTAGCGCCTTTTAGCGCTCGAGCGAATAATCAGCATCTATCCAGTCACACATTTGGACTGGGCAGTCTGTGATTGGTTAGTTTTATTCGCACTATAAACCTAAAAAAACATTGTTTTATTTACAGGTATAACACAGGTACTAGAATGACTTCCTATATTTCAAAAATAATACCAAGTTATATTTTCTAATCAAATCTTTGCTTGAAAAAGGATGTTTAGGAACAAAGACAATAGGTTACCGTATACAATAGAGGTTAGCACAGGGGTCTCACTGCCCCCAGATGACAGTTGGAGGCCCCCGCCTTAATATGGAAGATAATGGGACAGTGTGTATACCTGTATTCTTCCCTCAACATGTCGCTGTATTCTGTCGTGCCACCGAAAACAGGGGCTAAAAACACATCGGAAGAAAAAAATACGGAGAATCAAAGTGACCACCTTAGAACTTCCCATCTCATCTCATCTCATTAGCTGCACCGCCTATCCTCAGTAGGGTCGCGGGGGTGCTGGAGCCCATCCCAGCAATCATCGGGCAGTGGGCAGGGGACACCCTGAACTGGTTGCCAGCCAATCGCAGGGCACACAGGGACAGACAACTCGCTCGCTCGTTCACACCTAGGGACAATTTGGACCGGCCAATTCACCTGAAATGCAAATGTTTTTGGAATGTGGGAGGAAACCGGAGTTCCTGGAGGAAACCCACGCAAGCACGGGGAGAACATACAAACTCCGCACAGTAAGTCCGGTAGCTGGATTTGAACCCACACAGGAGGTTCCCAAGACCTTAGAACTGTGCCGCACACGTGCTAACCACTGCGCCGCCTTGCTGCCCACCTTAGAACTTTTGAAACCAAGATAGGACAAGAAGAAAGGAGAAACATTAAAAAGACAAAAAGTAATGCTCAGGAAACAAAGGAAAATAAAAATAAATGAAAACAATAGCGAAAAATAAAAAAGGAAAAGGGAAAAAAAAAGAGATAATTGCGTATTTTTGTTTTTGTCTTTTTCTCTTTAGTTCATTTATTTTCTTTCTTTCTCTTTTCTTTGTTTTTCTCTTTCTTTTTGCTTTCTCTCCCCGTACTTTTCCTTTTAGTCCCTTTTTGCCTGATTTTCTTATTTCTTCTTGTTGTTATATCCCTTTTCAAAAAACAACTTTTTCCCTTCTTTGCAGAAATCTTTGATTTAAAATGAAGTAACATTATGTTTTGAGAATCAATACAAATATTTCTTATACTTTTACAGCCGTTACTTGTTTCACAGTAAACTATGCTAATGATCATGATAACAAAGCTGGTAACACCTTTCTTTGAATATTTCTCCCTTGTAGTACCCTTTCATTTAAAAAAACAACTCAAATCTGATGTATCGTTAGGTAAATTAGCATTTTATTCTAGCGGAGGTTGCTCGTCTTCACTGAATTAGATGCTAATTAGCATTCCATTAAGCTAGCAAGGTTTTTCTTTGGGTGTGTTTTGCCGTGCAATTGTCTTTAATAGTTAAAAAATAACTAGTATCCAACACATTGTGACTCAAACTTTTTTTAACAGTAATGAAGTTAAGTTGCCATCACAGTAACGGATGCTAATTAGCATTAAGCTAGTGTAACCTTTGTTTGGGCAGTTTTTTATTCGCTTCTGTTTTAACTAGGAGTGTCATTTAACCGTTTGGAGACACGTTCAGTGGATCTTACTCATTATTAGCAAAAGTCTTAAGATAAATTCACTGCAGCATGCGTCGGCCGCTCGCGTCGTTGGCATCGACAAGAGTCTTTATGATGAAATCACAAAACCATTGTTTGGCTCCAGGGGTGTGAAAAGGAAACTCAGATGGCAGGTGCCCTCTACCTGCTCCCTTTACACGCCTGGAGGAGCCTGAAGGCAAACGCACAACTGCAAAAATCAAAGTATGTACACATAAACATAAAAACCTCACCCATTCTACCTTATATTAAGGCTGCAACTAACAACTGTTTTGACAGTCAACTAGTCACCGACTATTGAAGTGATTAGTTGAATAATCGGATTAAAAATATATATTTGAATTAGGCATGAAATTCATGTATTAATGTGGCGAATGATAACACAAGAAAGGGTACAATGAAAAATACATCTTTTATTGAACATTCTTCCGATTCATACGAAAATTCACTAAAACTGCCCTATCTGAAACCAATTAGGCTCAGTGCTCTGTCAGTACTGACAAATAATAAATCGAAATCACGTAAACATTATTTATCCCCGTGAACTAAGAGGCACATTAGCAGCAGTAGAACAGTAGATAAAACAAATACGATTTGCATTTTGTGAGGTGCATTCTCAACAGTTTGAAATCAAACAGTTTGTTGTTTTTAACGTTAGGGTGAGGTTTGTTCTTAGGAATGCATATATTTAATTTCAATAGATTTGTCAGGCACAGTCTGGCATAACGCTCTAACCCTTTTAAGGTGAAATATACGCGTAATAAAGTGTACAATGCATGTCATCAAAACCGTTTTGGTTTGAACGTAACTTGAATCTTACTGAGGCAAGTCAGACTCCATTTCGTTCAACTCGCCAATATCTTTATCTTTGAATGTTCTTGAATCACCAAGGTACTGCCGTGATATGCAAGGTTTGCTTTGCAATTTTGCAAGTGGTCTTTATATTCACTGTACCCTGGTTTAATTTTTGCAGTTTTGCTACTTTGTGGATTTTAATTGCACATCGTGTTCTGCATTCGGCTCAACCGAGATCAGCAACAAATGGTTCTGGAGCCGCATTCGGCTCTTTGGCACTCTCTTGTGGCTCCCTGGTGCTTTTTCAAAAATGTTTGATAACGGAAAATAATAGGGTTTCTGTAGGAGGAGAAATATGACAAACATTAAAGCCCCACTGTTTTATATTTGACCACTAGATGGCATTGAGCTGTCTGGTTTGAGCGAAGCTCAGGGTTACATGGCAAAGCATCACAATCAGATACCAGACAAACTTAGGTGGAGATTCCACAGTGTAAGAGAAATACAAATTTCTCAATCAATAATTTTTGATAAAATTAACATTGGTATGGCAGTTCATTTATTTTTGCCTAGTTTCGAAATTTGTGTTTTTTTTTACCACGAGAAGGCACTAAATATTACACACATAAATATAAACAGTACACACACTTTTTATGGCCAAATTCAAGCACTTTTTAAGTTAATGCCAATTTTACAATTTCACCAGTACCCTTCAAAGAATATATAATACATTATGCTTTTATTGTATCATTGTTGATTGTTGATTATCGATTCATGAGATCGAACCTCCTGTGTGGAGTTTGCATGTTCTCCCCGTACTTGCGTGGGTTTCCCCCGGGCACTCCGGTTTCCTCCCACATTCCAAAAACATGCATGTTAGGTTAATTGGCCGGTCCAAATTGTCCCTAGGTATGAATGAGCGAGCGAATTGTCTGTCCCTGTGTGCCCTGCGACTGGCTGGCAACCAGTTCAGGGTGTCCCCTGTCCACTGCCCGAAGATAGCTGGGATGGGCTCCAGCACCCCCGCAACCCTACTGAGGATAAGCAGTCCGGATAATGGATGGATGGACGGATGTTGATTATTGATTATTTGCTGTTACCAATTATTAATATCATTGATCCCACCAACATTGACAATCTATATAAGGTTTGGCAAGCCAAGGAAAGTCAATTTTTATAAAGTTTAAAGGGAGCTGTACGGAATTTTGAACTTTGATCCTAACGCCGCCATCTCCTGGCTTTTGTCGTCATTTCAGCCTCAGGTAGCTAATATGATGCATGTGCATTGTGCAAGTACGTGCATTTCTTAGATGCGCTCGAATATTCTCTTCCTTCTTCATCTTTAATTTATAAGCAAACACCTTTTATTGTTTTTCATTTAATGTGTGGTCTATCGAGCCAGACTGCCGAGAAACATGGCAACAATTTGAAGCATTTACATGCACTTCACCCAAAATTCAAGCACATTTCGAACCTTGAAAACACAATATTAAAATTTAAGCATTTTTACGGATTTCAAGCAACTGTATGAACCATACAGTACAGTGCCGGGAAAATGTATTTGCCCCCTTCCTGATTTTTGTATTTTTGCATATGTATCAAAAGTTTCAGATCATCTAACCAATTCTAATATCCTACAGAGTATGTGATTGCCCCTGAACCTAATAGCAGCGATACCAGAAATCAAACATTTATGATAATTGCTCATGTGTCTTTCAGAACACAGTGATGTCATTTTGGCTCACTCTTCTTGGCAAAATAATTTCAAATCTGCCATATTGGAGGGTTTTCTGGCATGAAGTACTCTTTTAAGGTCACACCACATCTCACACTTTCATTAGGCCACTCTAGAACCTTAATTTTGTTTTATTTTTTTAGGCAACAACCTGACCTTGGTTTCCATCATTTATTTTTCAAGGTAGAATTGTTCACTATCATAAACAAAGTTTATCAATTTTAATTATGGTTTGTTTTTTTATTAGCTTATTTGGTATTTGAGTAATCCAAAACTAATTTAAAGTAATCAAGTAACATTACTTTAATATAATGGTATTTGGATTACGTTACTAAACAGCATCTTATTTTCATTTTTCTACCAACCCTGCTGGTGACAATGCTAAATGGTCATCCTGGAAGGGGGACTTACAGACGCTGCACTACTTACGAACGAGACGAGCGGACGATTGTTCGTAAGTTTAATTATTTCTTAAGTTGCTTCAGTGCTATATTTGTATATTTAAGGTTTATATATGAATGAAAATGAATGAAAACTTTATTTCGAACATTAAAATAAAAACAGGACAAAAACAATGAGTCAACAACAAAATAATGTCACATAACATGTTCGAAAAGGGGTAGTCAGAAGAAGATGCTTATTTTCCCTACCCCTTTATCTTCCCTATTAAATACATTTTACAAATCCTTCTTTCCTCTTGTGTCTAATACCACAAAATCGCATGGATATACTTACTACATAGGTAAATGGTTGGATTGAACATATAAGTATGTTTAAGGCTTGTATAAGTAACCTGTATTGTTTTGTACTAAAAAAAAACATTTACTATAATAATATGCTCTACAAAGATAAATAAGGTTTTGGAAGATGCACTTCGAGAGGTCCTCCTCTTTGGTAAAAAGTGGACGAAAAAAAAGCGATCCAACCATTTTCTCAACCACATCAAGCTTTCTTATTGCACTTTCATTTAAAAAGAAACAGCTCGCCTCTTCTTTACACTTTACACCAACCATATTGAATGGATGCACGAGATATTAAACAATAAAAATGTCAAAGTTCTTGCCGCGCTGAAGATAGTGTAGACATAGACAGTATAGAATTTTTACAAAAAGACTAGGAAGAGGAAGCAGATTTTTTTTTTACTTCCAGGTGGATACTGGGTGACCTCTCACAGCGCCACATTCCGGTAGCGGCACTACAGTACTGTCTTGTACTCGGAAAAAAAGTGCACACAATACAAAATCTAACTTACAGCCATGTCCTGATATTTTTCGACATCCCGAAAAAAAAATTGTATCAACCATTTTATTTAAGTCGAATTGTCTTAAGTAGGGGAGCGTCTGTACCACTTGTGAGGCCCCTTCTCAAGGTTTCGTATTTTGCCCGTGTTGAGGTTTTGAGTTTTTCCTTGCCCGCATGATGGTTTAAGATCAGGGGTTGGTGTAATTGTAACCTGAGCAGTCCTTTGAGACTTGACTTGACAATAGTTGACAAAGGAATTAATTGTCGACTATAATCGATTCTTGTCGACAACTGTTCACGAGGTGGTATTTGGTAACCACACAAAAAACATTAAAATTACAGCGTAGGTGAAGGTCCATGGCCTGGCTTGCTGTCAGGCAACCAACAAGTTGAGCAGTTGTCAGCGATTTAAAGTCGACTATTAAAAGCAAGCAAGCACGTGCGTGCAGCCCACAAGCTGGGAGCTTCTTTTGCATATTTGATCAACCTTCAATCGACCTTGTTGTCCTTTGCTCAAATGTGGCTGGCACAGAGCCTAAAAACTTGTCTCTGCTTGCAGATGGCCATAAGAGATGCTTGCCAGTCTTCAATATGGTCTTGGCATAAAACTCAAGATTATTTAAAGTCATCCATTGAGTTAAACAGAGCTTCCCTTTTTAATTTATATTTTTTAAAGGCGATAGTTGATCGGCCAGAGACAGGGATTCTAGCAGCTAAAGGAAAGCTAGCCACTGAAACAATGCTGTTATCTTATGTGGCTAGAAGCTCTGTTAGCAGCCATCTCAATAATGTTAGCATTAATAGTTGAGGTCCAAAACACTGGCATTAGAGCCACTAAATTACTTGGAACTAACTACAAAAGTGACGCAAGCCGCTAATGTGAAACTAGCCACCAAAACAATACTATTTGCTTATGTGGCTAGCCCTTCCGTTAACAGCCATTTCAACAATGCTAGCACAAATAGTTAAGGTCAATGACACTGTTGTTAGCGGCTTAATTATTTAGCATTAAATAAATAAAAATTATGCAAGCAGCTATGACAAAGCAATGCTATTCACTAATGTGGCTAGCAGCTATGATAGCCGCAATGACCACATTACAATTACAAAAAGTGATGCTAGCAGCTAATGGGAAACAATTGATCGCAACGGGAAAATCCTAACGCCAAACGGTGACTTCAAGAAAAAATCCCAAATTTGGTCTAGTTTGACAGCAGGGAGACAAAACTAGTAAAAAGAAAAACGCGTCACATCAACATGTCAGAAAAAAAAAGCATCGCCAAGTCCTCCCCTCATCAACATGTGACAATAATAAGTCTAAATTTGCTTTTAGATGATCTCAACTGGCAGACGTTTAGCTGTCAGCTAGAATGACAGTTAGCTTTTAGCGTAGCGCCACTTTGAGGTTAAGACGAAAGATTTTTTTTTTTTCAACAAAAGAAAACCTTGAACCTAAAATCCGTACTAAAAATATGCAACCGGCTTCAGATGTGAAAGAGATGGAATTTCAGGAGACCTCGTGTCACTGGCGGCTAAGAAGTGTTAGCGCATAGCTACGATACATATTTTTGTCTTTAGCGTTCAAAGGGAGCTATCATTTAGCTAACGTTGAGGTCTGGAGGCCATTTTTGAAGGAACGGCAACAGATGAAAGCCGTTTGAATTTATTTTGTTAGTTTGGCGACGTTACATGTCCCCACTGCTAATTATACAAACCGGCTACCCACGGCAGCTCTTTTTGATATGTTCATTTAACGTCCAAAATCAGATGTAAATATGCAAAGGACGTCCCGTTGGGCTTTCTTTCATATGCTAATCGGAGTGCTAACAAAGGGAAGGGGGGGAGATATTTAAAGTCCTTGTAAAGCGCAAATAAAGACGTCTCGTAAATTTGACATGCTAACTAACAGTGAAAGTGTGAAAGATTCCTTTCTAAAGTAAGATTTCATTTATGTAGCTAAATTAGTTACAAAAAAACACAAAGAAAACGATTAAAACTCCAATGCAGCCGACTGGCTTCAGGATTGTGAAAATTCACACCACAAAAGCTAAAAGTCTCAAATCTAAATGTTCTGTGTGGGCTATATCTAGTTGTATGTTAAAAAACTTTATTAATCTTTGGGCATTAATAGTTCAGGTATGTGACACTACCATTAGCATCTTCAATTGTTTAGCATTAACCACAAAAATGATGCCAGCAGCAAAAGCAAAGCTAGTCAAAAAAGTGCTGCTATTTGCCAATGTGACCAGCATACTAGTATTGATAGTTAACGTTGGAGACACTGGCACTAGATACTTAATTATTTGGCATGAACTTTAAAGATGGTGTCAGTAACTTCAAAATATTCAACTTGCTGACGTCATCTTCTGGCTGAAATCATCATTGCAGCCTCTGTCAAGCTCCTTTTGTTGCACGAGCAAGTAAGTAAATTATTTTATGAGCTTGAAAAAAACTTCTTTTCTCATCTTTCATTTGAACTGTCTCGAAATAGAATTCGAATTGTCTTAATTGTAAAGAATTACTACACATGGAGTATTGATATTTCATATTTCATTCTATCCGAGCATCTGAAAATGAATGGCAAGCACTTTAAAATTGTCAATAATAATTATATTTCTATAAATTGATAGGACTGAGAACTAATTTGTGATAGCATTGAAATGTAACGTTGAAAACGTATTAATGATTCAGTTGACTGTTTGGCAACTGGTTTTTGTGCGACCTCTGTTGGTTTAAATGCGAAACCGCAACAGGATATTTATGGACTCCATCTGGATTTTTTGTCGTCATTTCTAAACATTTTGTTTTTAAATACTGAACTAACAATAAAATAAAAAACGCAATAACAGTAATTGATGTAGTTCAACATTATTTTGATTTACGTGATAACTATTTTTCCTGCTTCTAGAGACAGATACTGATAACCATGGACTTTAAAAAAAAATGCATATTACATTTTAAAACAATGCAGTTTTATATGGATACTACCTCTTTGCTCATTCTTTGGGCGGGGCTCCAAATTCACATGCTCGTATTTTGTGTTCAGTGTACACCGGTCTCGGTATATATTTGGCTAGCTACTTCCTGTTAGAGCCATGGCACTGACTAAACGTTTCAACAAGCTAGCTGATTCAATTTATTCTTTTTTGCGATCTAATCGCGAGATGGTTGGTTGTTTGGTTTGTTAGTTGGTTGTTTGGTTTGATTCCTAAACCACTAAGGTTGCAGGGACACCATTTCCTGTGGTGTGTCTTGGGCAAGTATAGCCTGGTGGCGCTCATCCCTTTCCAAGCCAACATCTTTTGCTTAAATTCTAGCATGGAACGAGGGGCTTCTGATGTGTGTGAGGAGATCGTCATGGTTGTTGACCTAAAGCTTTAAGGACAGTGGGGTCATCTTGCATATAATTTTGGGCGAGTTTCTGCCTTTGAGCCAAGTTTGCTAAGTATATTTAACCACTCACATACAGGGTTGGGTAGGGTTAATTTAACTTGATTACTTTCAATTACTTTTGGATTACTCCAATACCAAATATGCTAATAAAAGACAAAATAAACTAAATATGAATACAATTACTAAATTTTGTTCAGGCTTGGGGAGTAACGGAACACATGGAACAGCAAAAATTATGTTGGCAAGCTGTTTGGATTTATTTTCATTTTGTTTCTGTCACATTTTAAGTTAGTTTTGCCAGAGATCAAATCCAGGAGAGAAAGCTTACCACGTGTTGTGAGTCATGATTTTATTCATTTTTCAGTTTCCTCACCAACTCTTCCCTGGCCTGCAGAACTGTGGTTATCCTCTGGAGTATTACCTAAGGAAACGATATGAAATGAAATGATCTGCATTTATGTAGCGCTTTTCAAGTCAAGACTTCCCAAAGCGCTTTATAGTGTGCTTCACATTTCCCAATAGTGGCCGTGCAGCCATGTAAGGCGCTAACCTGCTTATTGGGGGCATTAGGGGTTCAGTGTCCTACCCAAGAACACTTCGACATGTAACACGGAGGAGCCGGGATTCGAACTGCGATCTCTTGATCCCAAGACGAGCACTCTACCTCCTGAGCCACTGCCGCCCCTTATGAAAAAACAATTATTTTGCTGTGTCTTTTAGTGGTAAAACCAGATGTCGTACTGATTATTTATTTTCTATAAAATAAATTATTTGTTAAAGGTTCATTGGTATCTGACCACTAGATGGCACTGCATTGTCTAATGCATAGAGTAGCTGTGAATCGGTGGCTTTGATGGCGGACGCATCAGGTTAGCACTGCTCGTTCTATGCGTTTATACTCTCTTTGGCATCGGTTTTAAGTGTGTTGTTAATTATTAATTTTACAATTCTAACCATTTTGATATAGCTAGAAGTAAAGCAGCCGAGTCCTGCAATGGCCGGGCATTATACCGGCGGGCGGAGACATAACTGCGTACGATTCTTGCTCAAAGATGTTGTGGCAATTTCGGAGGGAATGTCAAGGCTGAATTTTATTGACAAGTTTATTGAAAAGCTTCTGAAGTTTAAAAAGGAGGAGATACATGCTGTCATAAAAATGCCTTCTGGCAAGGGCTTTGATGTAAGTTTTGTAACGGCGGCTCTTTATCAAGAGTTTTGGAATCGCTTTGAGGGAGTGAGGCCCTAGTTTTCTGGATTTACAGTGGAGAAGCTGACTGATAATGCTAACAAGATTGTCATTGTCAGAATGTTTAGAATAGAATAGAATAGAATAGAATATACCTTTATTGTCATTTTTACAAATGGGCTAACATATTGTGACAACGAAATTGGGCATGACACTCCAGTTTTACACATTCAAGTGAGGTATGAGCAAGAAGATAAAGGAACAGAGAAGATAATGTTATAAGACAAGGGGGATAAGGCTATAGTTATAATTTACATGGTATTTACACAAGAAATGTCGGCATGTGGGATGTTACATACAGGGTTGTCGTGATAACGTCGGTATCGTGACGGTTGTGCAATATTGCATTTGGTGCAAAGTCATCATAGTGCAAAAATAGTCAGCATGAAACAGGAAATGGTCAGACATTGTGCAATTTGAGCATTAAACGTAGTGCAGTCGACATGTGCAAGAACAAGACATGAGTAACATTATATTCGTATGAGGTAGTGTTTGTATTTTTTTTGTTTTTTTTTTTTTGTTTTTTTTTTTTGTGCGGTGTCTGTTTGAGCAGTGAACAAACATAGTGCAGACAGCATGTACGTGAGTACCATTTTACATACGTGTGAGGTAGTTTTTTTGCAACAGTTTTCAGTTTTTTGTGCGGTGTCTGTTTAGGGTGGTAATGGCTGTGGGGAAGAAACTGTCTCTGAGTCTGTTCGTTTTTGCTTTGTGTGACCTGTAGCGCTTGCCGGAAGGCAGCAGGTCGAAGAGATGGTGGCCGGGGTGAGAAAAGTCCTTGATGATGTTTTCTGCTCTGCTGAGGTAGCGAGAGCAGGCAATGTCCTCCAGACTGGGCAGAGAGCAGCCGACGATTCTCTGGGCTGTTTTGATGATCCTCTGGAGCTTTTTCCTGTCTGCTGCTGTGCACCCAGCATACCACACCGTGATGCAGTATGTTAGGATGCTCTCCACTGTGGCTTTGTAGGACACCTGCAGCTGCTGTTTTAGGTTATTTTTCCTGAGCAATCTCAGGAAGTGCAGTCGCTGCTGGGCCTTCCCTACCACCGCTCTGGTGTTTGCAGACCAGGAGAGGTCGTCGGAGATGTGCACGCCCAGGAATTTGAACGAGTGGACTCTCTCTACACAGTCCCCTTTTATGATGAGTGGTGCTGGATTATCGTGAAATGAGTCGAAATCTAATTAGTGAGGTGGTGAGTGCTGATGACGTCTGTTATTGGTTGAGTAGATACTGCTCGGTAAAAGGCCAGGCTATGAAGGTGAGGGGTGAGAAAGGCTATTGGACTGGTGCCTGGAGGGTACCCGTCCAACAATGGCAAGATCCTCAGGGCTTTCAGGGACTGAAACACCTCCCGTCGACTATATTCCTGGGGGAAAACCGTGGCTTTATCCACTATCAAGGGCAACCGAAACTCTGTCGCAAATGTGGTGAGCATGGGCATCTGGCTGAGGTATGTGATCGAATTTTTTGTGGAAAGTGCAGGACAATTGGACATTCCTTTGAGGAATGTATCAATAGCAGAAAATGCAACCTCTGTGGAGAAACGAACCACCTCTATAGAAACTGCCCGAAATCGTTTGCTAACAAATTGAAAGCTAGGAAGGCAGTTAACAAAAACAACAAAGACAATGAAATGATGTCAGACAACATAGATAATGAAATGAATAAATGTCACAAAGACAATGAAGTGAATAAAGATAACAAAGACAATGACATGAATAAAGTTATGGAAATACCAAATGAAAATGAACAAGAAATGAATAAAGTTATGGAAATACCCAATGAAGATGAACAGGAAATGAATAAAGTTATGGAAATACCCAATGAATTTGATCAAGAAATGCACAAAGAAAATGGACAAGACAAACAAATTGAAAATACAGATGTCCCTACCAAAACCCCTGGAGGAGAGACCAGAGAATCAAATTTGAATCAGGAAGGACCTGGAAATTCTAATTCGATTTCTCATAAAATACCTGAATTTGGACAAAACAAACAAATAGAAAAGGCAACTGCCACTCCAAAAACACAAAATCAGGAAGGGCCTGGAAGAGAGTCCGAATTAGCAAATTTGTTTGCTACGCCACTGCCGGGATTTGGAGAAGACAAACAAGTCGAAAAGGCGAACGACTCTCCAAAAACCCATAAGGGCACTGGAAAGTGGGGTAAAAGTAAGACAAAATTGGGGGTGGTGAAAACACCGGAAACAAAGAGAAAAGATTTAGAAGAAAGCCGATTGCCGATGAAAAAGCCCACAAGGGAACTGTATGAAGTTGAGCCGGAGGAAGTCGGGGAGGGTAAAAATCTGACCCTTTGTGGGCAGGGAAGTAAGAGACCCCTCGATAGGTCCTCTGGCTCAGCCCTAACCCAGAAAAAAGGGGAAGACCTGGAACCACAGACAGAGAGTCAGAGGATTCCAGAGTTTTCCCCGGTGAGTCTCCAAATGAGGTACTGCTCTTAAGTGATGTGTCTGACACAGGTGACACTCTCGATGATCACCAAAGAATGGACTCGGATCCCCCGGTTTTGTCTAAGTAGTTTAAATACTTTAACAACAATTATGAACATAACATTCTCTACTATCAATGTGAGAAGTGGGAGATCAAAGGTTAAGGCTCACAGTGTTTTGTCGTTCTTAAAAACTATCAGAACGGATGTGTTTTTACTACAAGAATGCTGCATCCCCTTTCTAAAAAATTATAAACAGTGGGGAGAGATTTGGCCATATCCGTCATTATGGAGTGGCTCGAATGAAAACCGTAACGATGGGGTAGCCATTTTAATAAACAACCCTCAACTCATCATAAAGGGGAGTACTGTGATGAGAGACGGACGTGCAATCTTAGCAAGACTTTCTTATATAGGGAATGATTTTAACCTCATAAACATATATGGCCATGCCGACAGACAACTCAGGTACGAACTCTTAGAGGACATCCAATCGCATATGCTAGGCCATCAACCACTAATCGTGGGAGGAGATTTTAATTGCATCCTAAGTAGGAAGGATAGAAAGAGGACCGATGAGGAGTTTAAAGTAGATAAAACATCAACTTTATTACAAGACATGTGCCGGACATTTAAACTGGAGGACTGTTTCAAATCCATACATCCAGGAGAGGAAGGCTTCACCTGGTTCAGTAGTGACAATGCCAGAGCCTCTCGAATAGACTACATATTTACAAGGGGTTTAGCACAGAGTGATGCAAGATAAATTCCTGTTTTTTTTTCGGATCACTTGCTACTGTCCTGCTCTCTCTCATTTCCTTCAGGTATGACTGTTGGGAAGGGTCTGTGGAAGTTAAACTGCTCCCTGCTGGAGGATGAGGCTCTAGCCGCACAATACAGGGAGCTGTACAAAGACTGGCAGACCCTTCAAGACTCGTATGATTCACGAGCACAATGGTGGGAAATGACAAAGAAACGAACACAGACCTTTTTTAAAAATGCAGGGAAAAACAAGAAACTTAAAGAGATGAAACGCATGTCGGGACTACAAAGAAGACTCCAACGCTATTTCATCCTAACAGAAAAGGGGATGGACTTTAATGATGAAATCAAAGAGACCAAACAAGAACTAAACGCGGAAATAAAGAGCAAAGGCATCATAATAAGAAGCAGAGAAAGAGAAATAGAAGAAGGGGAAAAATGTACACGCTACTTTTTAAAAAAAATTATGAGCAAAAATGAGGGGCTTTTTAAACTTCAAAACGAAAACGGGCAAATAACAAAGGAAAGTAGTGAAATAACCAAATTAGTCGAAGACTACTACAAAAAATTATTTGAAAAGAAAGAAACACATGAGAATGAAATGGGGCATGTATTAGATCATATTTCAAGATCAATGCGTCAAGACCCCTTTTTAACATTGGACTTTACCCAAGACCAACTGAATGATTGCATAAAGACTATGAAAAAAGGCAAATCACCCGGGGAGGACGGGCTCAACCTCGAATTTTACCGGACTTTTTGGGATATTTTAGCACCAGATCTGATTACTGTTTTTAACGAATTTTCCAGTCGAGACAACATGCCAGACAGTTTCAGAATAGGGATAGTTACTCTATTGCACAAAAAAGGAGACAAAATTGACTTAAAAAACTGGCGACCCATAACGCTTTTAAACGTGGACTGTAAAATTTTCAGCAAGCTTCTAGCAACACGAATGTCTGTAGTCTTGGGAGACTTAGTGGATCCGGACCAAACCTGTGCCATCGTGGGAAGGAAGATCAGCGACAGTCTCATGCTGATCCGTGACACCATTTGTTATGCAAGAGACAGAAACATGCGACTAGCGGTCCTAAACCTAGACTTTGAAAAAGCCTTTGATCGAGTCTCGCACCAATACCTCTTCAGGGTATTGCAAAAATGTGGTTTTCCCCAAAAATACATCAAGTGGGTGGGACTGCTATACCGAGACATCTACAGCAAAATCATGATTAACGGGAATTTATCGGAAGCAATCGAGATCAACTGCGGTGTACGTCAAGGTTGCCCTATGTCTCCCCTTCTCTATGTTCTTTGCATTGAACCTTTGGCACAAATGTTAAGAAAAGATAGATTTGTCGAAGGGATCAACATCCCAGGAAGTGGGGGACAAATTACCAAGTGTGTTTTGTACATGGATGATTTTAATATTTTATGTACTGACCGCGCATATGTTGGAAGAGCCCTTGACTTGACTGACCTGTTTGGGAGAGCGTCTGGGTCAAGGCTAAATAGAGAAAAATCACAAGTGAAGTTTTATGGAACGTGGAAAGAGACAGAAAAGGCAGGACTCCCACTGACAGTGTTAAAGACAGACCAGAAAATCCTAGGGATAAAATTCAATGCGGATGGAGGAGGCGAGACCAACTGGGATGACGTGACAAGGAAAGTTAAGCAAAGACTTGTTTTTTAGCACTAAGAAAACTGACAATAGAGGGGAAGGTCCTAATCATCAAAGCGATCATCCTCCCACTGCTTTTGTCAATCAGTTTAGTTTTTATGCCTAAAAGAAACCTGCTGTTACAACTGGACCGAGCCATCTTTCGCTTTGTCTGGGGCTCAAAGTGGGAAAGGATAAAAAGAGATACAATGAAAAAGAAAAAGTGGGGAAAGGAGTGCCTGACCTCCAGCTTTTCCTGGGAAGCAAGTAGCCTAGATGGTAGTGTGCCCGCTTTGAGACTGGGAGGTCGCTGGTTCGCGCCTCGGCCGAGACATACCTAATTGGTATAATGGCGGCGCCCTCTGTTGGCTGCGGCTGCATCGACTCGCTACAACGGGTCAGGTGTATCGACATTTCGTTCTGTGTACATTGATGGTAGTGTGCCCGCTTTGAGACTGGGAGGTCGCTGGTTCGCGCCTCGGCCGAGACATACCTAATTGGTATAATGGCGGCGCCCTCTATTGGCTGCGGCTGCATCGACTCGCTACAACGGGTCAGGTGTATCGACATTTCGTTCTGTGTACATTGTTACAAAGAATGACAATACAAAGGAAATTATTATTATTATATTATTATTGTTACAAAGAATGACAATACAAAGGAAATTATTATTATTATTATTATGTCTCTCTCCACTTCCAAAACGCTGTGGGCCCACCCAACAACCCGAAAAGTCAAGCGATGACCCGGTATTGGATGGGCTCATATTTGCGGAAGCTAAAGCTTGAACCAAACAATCGTTTGATTCCAGTTTCATTTAACTTGCCACCAACACATCTCTTTATTCGGGATTTTTTAAAGAAGTTTGATTTGGAAACACAAGAATGTCACACTTTACAAAACCACAGGGCCCTTATTGCTATTGTGCAAGAGCGAGCAACAGTAAGTCCTGTGCGGGGGCTTGCGTTTGGCGAACCTACAACGGTTTGGAGCAACGTGAATCATCCTGCCCTCCCAAACAGACTACGAGACTTGTCATGGATGGTGGCTCATGAGGTTCTCCCAGTCAGAGCCGTAATGCACCACCGAGGAATGTCAGCGACTTCGACATGCCCTCGACCTGGCTGTGGCGCCCAGGAGTCGGTGAGGCACCTTTTTTGTGAGTGCAACGCTGCCGAGGACTTGTGGACAATGGCCGACCAACTCGGAAAGTTCCCGGACTTGCCAGCAGGGGAGGTCCCTGATGCACAGTACGTGCTTTATGGGGTGAGTCGGTCGAGTCGGTCGAGGAGGTCTCGGAACGACTTTGCCAGGGACTGGCTCACTCTCGCCGCCATCAAGGACGCCATCTGGACCTCCAGAAACCTACTGGTATGGAGGTGCAGGCAGATCCCCCCCTGACTGTGCTCCAAATGGCTGCAGATACCATACAATCTGCGAGCGGCGGGCCTAGGACGCAGCCATAAAGAAGAATCGTCTGCACCCACCCGGAGGGGGGAACCGGAGCTACACTGTGGGGGTCCCGGCAGCAACAGCCTGGGTTGTGGAAAGTAGAAGTAAGAAGGGAGAGGACCCACACGGAGGACTGGAAGGATGCTTCTTGGGAGGGTGGGATGGCAGAGCTATGCCCTTGCACAATAGTATTGCCCTTTACACGTTGGTTAACTACTGTTAAAAGATAATAACTCTGAAATTCTTTAATTGATGTTGAAAATGTCAGGAAAAAATGTTAAAACGTCATATCGTCACGTCATATTGTCAGATATAACAAAATTGTGAATATGTTTGATGGCTGTTGAGATTGTCGTGTTTGTTTTGCTGCTGTTGGTGTCCGTGGATTTGTTCAGACCGAGGACAATCGACTTTGGCCTGGACGGATCTATTGACACTAACAAAGATGTTATATAATGAAATTGTGAATATGCTTGATTGCTATTAAGATTTTCGAGAAGGGTTGTTCAAACCTCACATTGTGTTTGCTGTTAAAAACGTCATATTGAAATATAATATTGTGAATGTGCTTAATTGCTGTTGAGATTGTCATGATTGTTTTCTGTTATTAGTGTCAATAAATTTGTTCAAACCAAAAATAGAGTAGCTGTGAGATGCTAGACAAATATGGCCCCACCTAATCGGTATGGATTGCACTCTACAAATTTCTGTACCTATGAATATTAATACAAATTTAAATTGGAATTATAATTAATCTATTTTTTCAATCATTAAAATCAATGTTTTCTTGCTGAATTAGGTTTTTTTCTGTACCACCAAGAGGCACTAAATCTTACAAACGGTCCCTTTACAAACGATGCTCCGGCGCTGCTGTTTGACGTCACGCTAATATTTCCCTCTCGGCATGACAGCGGAAGTGTTAAAAACTTTCCTTTCATTCGTCGGTGACATTCTACAGACGATGTATTCCCCTTGCTGATTGGCTGCTTGTTAGGGTCAACGGGAAGTTCAGTTCTATTGCTGACGTCGACTTCCATCCTCTGCAGCATCGATAAGAGCAATGCCGAAACATTTTAGTCTATCGTCTAAAACAAGGATGTTTAAATCTAAGTATATTATGGACAGCAGCGTTGTTTTATTGCTTTTGCTAGCTTCCTGGTTGCAATGTGCTGCGGCTGACGGCAAGACGCTCGTGCTACTGGATAACATCAACATCAGGGACACTCATTCAATGTTCTTTCGCAGTTTGTCAGGTAAGTGTCAATTATATGTATACTTTTACAGATCTTGGCGGATATTCTGCAACAAAAGTATTATTCGAGTGTTTTTCAGTTGAAGTGTAATGTTGCCCAAAATGGATGCCAACAATAGCCTAGCCTCGGAAACTTTGTCAAGGTTCTCAAATTAAAACTCAACATGGACGTCTAATGTTTTATTATATCGCTAAATCACGACACAAACATTAATTGGATCATCAACGACCCTGGGATATTTGAAGAAGTTCCATTAAATGGGTTTTAAACGACTTCGCCATTCAATTGGGCAAAGTCTTACCCGGCGCTCCTTGATGGCGTCATAATGCATAAAAGGTTAGCGTCTACAATCTTTATTGCAGTTAAAACAAAGTTTAATGAAATGTGTATCCTTTTTTAATATATTTAAACTTCATCTTAATACGTGTAGCGTAATTGTTTATTTATTTTGCATTTAATTCTGAAGTTAATAATACCTCGAGTTATTTCTTCCCCTCAACCAAAAGAGTAGTACGCCCAGCTAACATCGGTGCTCTCGAACATAGTTGAGATGGGGCTGCTAAAGCTAAAATCCGATTGATGATGGACCTAATGGGGCTTGCGTTTGGCGAATCCACAACGGTTTGGAGCAACGTCAATCATCCTGCCCTCCCAAACAGACTACGAGACTTGTCATGGATGGTGGCTCATGAAGTTCTCCCAGTCAGAGCTGTAATGCACCACCGAGGAATGTCAGCGACTTCGACGTGCCCTCGACCTGGCTGTGGCGCCCAGGAGTCGGTGAGGCACCTTTTTTTGTGAGTGCAGCGCTGCCAAGGTCTTGTGGACAATGGCCGAACAACTAGGAAAGTTCCCGGACTTGCCAGCAGGAGAGGTCCCTGATGCACAGTACGTGCTTTACGGGGTGAGTCAGTCGAGGAGGCATCGGAACGACTTTGCCAGGGACTGGCTCACTCTCGCCGCCATCAAGGACGCCATCTGGACCTCCAGAAACCTGCTGGTATGGAGGTGCAGGCAGATCCCCCCCGTGGCTGTGCTCCAAATGGCTGCAGATACCATACAATCTGCGAGCGGCGGGCCTAGGACGCAGCCATAAAGAAGACTCGTCTGCACCCACCCGGAGGGGGGAGCCGGAGCTACACTGTGGGAGTCCCGGCAGCAACGGCCTGGGTTGTGGAACCCAGAAGGGAGAGGACCCACGCAGAAGGGAGAGGACCCACACAGAGGACTGGAAGAATGCTGCTTGGGAGGGTGGGATGGCAGAGCTATGCCCTTGCACAATAGTATTGCCTTTTACACGCTGGTTAACTACTGTTAAAAGAAAATAACTCTGAAATTGTTTAATTGATGTTGAAAATGTCAGGAAAAAATGTTAAAACGTCATATCGTCACGTCATATTGTCAAATATAAAAAAATTGTGAATATGCTTGATGGCTGTGTTTTGCTGCTGTTGGTGTCGGTGGATTTGTTCAGACCGAGGACAATCGACTTTGGCCTGGACGGATCTATTGACACTAACAAAGATGTTATATAATGAAATTGTGAATATGTTTGATTTTCGAGAAGGTTTGTTCAAACCTCACTTTGTGTTTGCTGTTAAAAACTTAATATTGGAATATAATATTGTGAATGTGCTTAATTGCTGTTGAGATTGTCATGATTGTTTTCTGTTTTTAGTGTCAATAAATTTGTTCAAACCAAAAAAAATGTACCTAAAAACATACGCCGTTTTTAATGGGATATTGTAATTTATTTGTCCACTAGACTTCGCCATAATGTGGCGTGCAACCCAAAATTAGTTCAAGACGGACTACAAACAATGGGGATTTAAAGTGAGAAAAATAGCAATCCTTTTGCATTCCATATTTACCCAGCCTTTCTCGAAGAAAGACAAAAAAGGGCAAAATATATTTATTGAAAATGAATCAAACATAGAAAAGTAGAAATAAGAAAAAGGCAAACAGGATTAAAGAGAAATGTGGGGCAAAAGAAAGCGAAAAACGCAAACGGGGAAAAAGAAAGAAAAGGGTCAATTTCACTCCTTAACCAGAGATGGCCATAATGCCCTCGTTTGTTTTTTGAATGATCCACATCTCATTTAATTGTGGTTTTTTTGCTTTAATTTCCCATTTTGCCCATGATATTCTTTTCCAAGAAAGTTGGTGATGAGAACAAAAGTTACGGCAACAATGGAGTATTTCTTTTAGTATGTGGATATTTAAAAGCAGTTTTAGGGGGTAATCTCATATGTGAGGTAGGCTTACATGCGCGTAAATACAGTACTTGAAGTTGTTTTGGCTTTGCTTGTCAATTTGATTTTAGAAAAAAAGGTAAATATATTTGACTATTTCTGCTTTAAACTGCACAATCATTTCATCCAATAAATTTGAGAAGTGGAAATGTTTTCTTAAGTTGGGTCAGATGGTTCTTCATGAAGTCAGACCAGTTTAGAATCACTGTTCTATATGACCTAAAGAAATATGAATTAATAATGGTTAACTTTTGTGCTGTTTTTAAATGAGGAAATTGACAAGAAAACTATCTTGTGCAAGCAGTGATCACAAAATAATGTGACAAAAAGAGAGCTTTCTATCAGACGGCGAGAAAAATGACTACCAAGTACTGCATTATGAACCCTTCGCTCGTCAGTTTTTGAAAGAACTTTAACATTTGCAATATACACAATTATACTTGTGATACGATCGAAGCTCGTCTAGGTTTTTCGGGCTTGGTCGGCATATGTCTGGATATGATGAATTTGCAGGCAATACACCAAAATACGATGACAGTCGGTCATTTTTCATAAAATGCAGGTCTATGTTGTTCGATTAACCTAAACTTTTCCTAATTTAAGTCTTCAAAACCCATTCAAAGCTTGAAATAACATATGGATTTATTTGTAGTTGCTGTTTCTTCCATTTTTGCCAAAGTTTCTTTTTCTTTTTTTAGATCGTGGATTTGACCTCACATTTAAGACCGCAGACGACCCATCGCTTTCCCTGATCAAATATGGACAGTTCCTGTATGACCATCTCATTCTCTTCTCACCATCTGTTGAAGGTGCATTATCTTTCCTTTTTGTTCAAAAATTCCTGTACAGTCGATCCCCGGGATACAGCTTTACATTGTGGAATAAAGCGAAGTTCAGACTGCAGCGCTTAATCCATAATTCCGTTTTTTTGGGGGGTGAAATCGGATGTTCTAGTGAGATCGTTCACATTTGTAACTAAATGACTTGTATATCACTTGATTTCCTGTGTGAACGCACCAAAACTGTCACGCATGCGCACAAGTCACACTTAGTGCACTCCTGTTTGAGGAAGTACTCATGGATGTACACAGCGGTGGGAACCTAGCCTCAAATGTTTTTTCAACTAATTTTTTCCCAACTATATGTCATCGAAAGAAAATTGTTCCACGTGCCCAAAATTGTACAAAATTCAAACTTTGCAATGTTCGTTCCCATGATGAGATGCCTTTCTAAGGTCGATGTCATATAACTGTTGGCCTGCTATTGGTTTGCTTCACGCATTATGAAAATGCTGAAATTATATTTGATGAACGACCTCCCTGATGTCTTTTACTTCCTTTATTCAGTTTCTGTAATTTAAATGTTTTGTGAGTTGACGACACATTACTGTGTAATATGAGGGCCAAGGTTTGCAATGATGAGGCAAAAAATATATATATAACGGCACACGACTTGTCACGCCTACTAAGGTGCATGACCATAACCAATGAGCAATCAAGGCTATCATTGAAAATCAAAAGGTGATTAAAACAAAGAAGTCATTTTAGGGCAAGTGAACGTTTTCATTTAAATATTCCGTCCCCTTATCCCCTGCATCCATGCATTAACACAAGTGTACCAGCTCAAAGCATTTCTCAACAAAGGTAAAATTGAATTAATTTTTTTCTTTACATGTATATCATTTAAAGGGTTATTTGATGATATTCAATGCATATATATCACACGCATGTATTTTACATATAAGTAGTAATTGTTCTTTTAATGCTTTTATCTGGGGTACCAGTCATTTGGAATTCATTAGCTACACATTGTCATAGGTTTCTATCTTCCTGCTATATGAAATGAAATGATCTGCATTTATATAGCGCTTTTCAAGTCAATGACCTCCCAAAGCGCTTTACAGTGTGCTTCACATTTCCCAGCCATGTAAGGCGCTAACCTGCTTATTGGGGGTATTAGGACACTTCGACATGTAACACGGACGAGCCGGGATTGGAACTGGGATCCCTTGATTTCAAGACGAGCGCTCTACCTCCTGAGCTACTACCGCCCCATGGCAATTTCACTTTGCAATCCCCACCTCAGAATAGAATAGAATGGATTAATGTCTTATCCTGGGATCTAATATATTTATTAATTTGCTCTCGTATTATTTTTTTTCTCGATACAGATTTCGGAGGAAATATCAATGTAGAGACCATTACAACCTTCATTGATGGTGGAGGAAATGTCTTGGTCGCTGCCAGTTCTGATATTGGTCAGTAGAGTGTCCTACCTAGGTTTTGGTTGAATAATGGATAAAATATGCAAAATCTTTTTTTTTTTTCAACCTTCTCCTAACCAGGTGACCCATTAAGAGAGCTAGGCAGTGAATGCGGCATTGAGTTTGATGAAGATAGGACCGCTGTCATCGACCATCACAACTATGACAAGTCCGATCCCGGAGAGGTAACTTGAGTGTTTCACGTGCCCAAAATCTTACAAAATTCAAACTTTGCGATGTTCAAGTCCATGATGAGAAGTTTCTAAGATGCCTGTCTGGTATCACCATGCTGCATCATTATAATTGAAATTGATTTCCTTTTTTTCTTGCAGCACACGCTTATTGTTGCTGACCCAGAAAATCTGCTGAAAGCTCCCACCATCGTTGGAAAAGACACCAATAAACCACTGCTTTTTAAGGGTGTTGGGTAAGAAACGTTATAACCAAGAGGGAATACTCTCATAGGTAAATTAAAATCAAGTTGGTCTTGAGAGACTCTTATTTAGCATTTTTAACACAATTTATTACAACTGAACAAAATAAATCCTATATTGCTTTATATTAGGGATGCACAAGAACTGTTTTTTTCTTTCTCCCAAAAAAACAACAAAATCTTACTGCTGTGCTGCAGCGTGTATGGACAATCGGTCGCCTCGACCACTATGAGTTGCACAATCGGTTCCAGAGCAGATGTTTTCCACATATGTTTATACAGAGTTAACGGACTCAAAGATATTCTCTATGCATAGCTCCTTCATCATCGGACCGCGGTTGTTTTCCGGTATACAGTGCATCCGGAAAGTATTCACAGCGCTTCACTTTTTCCACATTTACTTATGGTACAGCCTCATTCCAAATTGTATTGATTTAATCTCTTATCTCAAAATTCTACACAAAATACTCCATTATGACAATGTGAAAAAGTTTGTTTTTTTTTTTTTACTTTTTTTGAATTTATTAAAAATAGAAAACTAAGAAATCACATTTACATAAGTATTGACAGCCTTTGCTTAATACTTTGTTGACCCACCTTTGTCAGCAAATACAGCCTCAAGTCTTTTTGAATATGATCCCACAAGTATAGCACACCTATCTTTAGGCAGTTTTTCCCATTCTTTTTTGCAATAAGTCTCAAGCTCAATCAGGTTGGATGGGAGACGTTTGTGCACAGCCATTTTCAGATCTCTCCAGAGATGTTCGATCGGATTCAAGTCTGGACTCTGGCTGGGCCACTCCAGGACATTCACGGAGTGGTTCTGAAGACAATCTTTTGAGATCTTGGCTGTGTGCTTTGGGTCGTTGTTCCTTCTATCCTGACTAGTCTGCCAGTTCCTGCTGCTGAAAAACATCCCCACAGCATGATGCTGCCACCACCATGCTTCACTGTAGGGATGGTATTGGCCTGGTGATGAGCGGTGCCTGGTTTCCTCCAAACATGGCGCCTGGCATTCACATCAAAGAGTTCAATCTTTGTCTCATCAGACCATAGAATTTTGTTTCTCATGGTCTGAGAGTCATTCAGGGGCTTTTTGGCAAATTCCAGACAGGCTTCCATGTTCCTTTTACTAAGGAGTGGCTTTCGTCTGGCCACTCTACCATACAGGCCTGATTGGTGGATTGCTGCAGAGATGGTTGTCCTTCTGGAAGGCTCTCCTCTCTCCACAGAGAAACACTGGAGCTCTGACAGAGTGACCATCGGGTTCTTGGTCACCTCCCTGACTAAGGCCCTTCTTCCCCGATCGCTCAGTTTAGAAGGCCGGCCAGCTCTAGGAAGAGTCTGGTGGTTCCAAATGTCTTCCATTTATGAATAATGGAGGCCCCTGTGCTCATTGGGACCTTCAAAGCAGCAAAAAAAATTCTGTATCCTTCCCCAGATTTGTGCCTCAAGACAATCCTGTCTCGCAGGTCTACAGACAGTTCTTTTGACTTCATGCTTGGTGTTTGTGCTCTGACATGTACACTCAACTGTGGGACCTTATATAGACAGGTGTGTGCCTTTCCAAATCATGTCCAATCAACTGAATTTACTGCAGGTGGACTCCAATTAAGCTGTGGAAAGATCTCAAGGATGATCAGTGGAAAAAAGATGCACCTGAGCTAAATTTTGAGCTTCATTGCAAAGGCTGTGAATACTTATGTAAATGTGATTTCTTGGTTTTCTATTTTTAATACATTCAAAAAAAGTAAAAAAAAAAACCTTTTCACATTGTCATAATGGAGTATTTTGTGTAGAATTTTGAGATAAGAGATTAAATTAATACAATTTGGAATGAGGCTGAAACATAACAAAATGTGGAAAAAGTGAAGCGCTGTGAATACTTTCCGGATGCACTGTAAATCATCCCACGCTTCAGAGATTATCTGGACCTCCGCATTGACATGTAGTGACTAATAATTGGTGGGTGGGTTGGTGGTCTATTTTGGGTTTGATATTTTTGTTGAAAAACAAACTTTTGTGGCGATGATGTTACTTCCTTTTGCTTTTGTCACACAGTAAATGCTCTTTGTTTTGTATATTTTTGTGTTTTATATTAATATGTATTTAAATTTTTGAATAACTTGCTGAATAAATAAACAAAATTAAAATAAAGGAATACATTATTTAAAATAAGTCCTTTAAAATCTAAAATAAGTTTGATAAATACATAAATAAATCAATAAAATGGATCCATTAAAATAACATATATAAATCACTACATACATAAAAAAATGAATATCCTAAAAAATATATGTGAAATGAAGACATACTCACCGAGTGACTGTCTGGCAAGTATATTGCAACTTGCAAAAAACAATTGATACACATTCACTAAAAAGCTCTAGCGAAGCCTCCATTTCAATGTGGCGCTTCTAGCCTCAAATACAGTGTGTAATATTTAGTGCCTCCTTTCATCCAGTAAAATTCTTTTGATTTGAATACAAGGCAAAATACATGAACCATCATGCCAATGTTAAGTTTTATTTAAAAAAACATCATAGTTTGAGAAATTTGAATTGGCTTGTGTATGTCTAGTACAGAAAATGAACGCATAGTGCTGTAGTTAAGACCATCATTCACGTATTAGGTCGGACAGCCGTCAATCGAGCTGTTGATCTTATTTAAATCACCGCTCACGCATAAATAAAACTCGAGAGTGTGACAAAAAACAACAAACTCAAACCCCAATGTACTTGCTAAAATTCAGAAGCCTTTACACACTCTGAGCTATTCACAAATCATGGCCAAGCTCTCTGCTTCCCTTGCGTACATTATGAAGAGGTAGAGAGTAGACACGACAGTAATGCTACTACCTCTATATAAAAATGAGTGTATTATAATGGGGAACATGAATGCCTAGAATCTTTTTAACTAATAGGACCTACTTATTGGTAACTGCCTGATATTTATCAGGCATCTCTACTTTATATGGTAAATAAGTGTCTTCTTTCAGCATGGTGGCCGACCCCGACAACCCTCTTGTGCTTGACATCCTCGCTGGTTCTTCAACGGCCTACTCCTATTTTCCTGATCGACCTATTTCTCAGGTAACATCAAGATGTGACATTTTTTTCATTACATGTTATTGCATGGTAGACATATTTCTATTGCAAATGGAATATTGTCGACACATTTTTCCCGTTTTCGTTCATAACAAGAATCTCAAACAACCCACCCAAATCATCATTAAAACAAAATGCCATAATGAATAGAATAAAATTATAATATAATGTTCAAGGGAAATAGTTGTTTTTAGTTACTATACATCAAGGGTCAGCAACGAAATAAGTAATGTTTATTTGTACAGTCCATGATCACTGGTAGTCCCAAAGGGCTGCACAGACCACAAACTATTGCCAACTACAGACCTTTATTACATCATCCCCTGATTTAAAACATACATGAAGGCAAGGAAAAACTCAAAAACCTCAGCATGATGAAAATGATCAAACCTTGAGGTAATTCTCCTTCCAAAATGACCAGGCTGCAATGTATGTTGCATCAACAACATTGGTAGCCCTCTGCGCTAAACACAAATTTAGCTCTCGGGTTCAAAAGGGTTGATGACCTGATAAGTTTAGTAGACACTCAAAATAAGGGAAGGAAACGACCCTTTCTTTTTATTACAGGTTACACAGGTGTGAAATCATAGAACAGCAACATAATTTGCAGATGGTAACAATGATGTAAAAGGTACATAGTAATTAAAACAATGAACAACAGTGCGCAATGATAGTCAAAAATTGACCTGGCATCCTGTGCAATCTTCTATACAGGTGTCTAATATTAAGCAGAATAAACTTATCTTGACCCTTGAACACTTTTTGCATGATGTGAATAAAAGCATTTATTCTGTTTTTTCTCTGTAGTATCCCCACGCTGTAGGCAAAAACACCCTCCTGATCGCCGGCCTGCAGGCCCGAAATAACGCCCGAGTGGTTTTCAGCGGCTCGCTGGACTTTTTTAGCGATGCCTTCTTCACCTCCGAGGTGCAGAAAGCCACGGCCGGATCGCCCTTGTAAGTCCCGGTTTGCTTCTAATATGGTAGAGGATTTGAATGTTATTTTTTTTTAAAACTTTGTTGTCTTATTTTCTTGCAGATATGAGCAGAATGGGAACATGGCTCTGGCCGAGTCGCTTTCCCGCTGGGTGTTCAAAGAGGCCGGTGTCCTCCGGGTAGGCAAAGTTAGACATCATCCCGTCGGAGAGGATGCACCCCCTGCAGCTTACACCATCACCGACCTTGTGGTGAGTTGGGTAACTTTGGAAATTGATCTGACCGTAATCAGGGGTCTCAAACGCAATTTACTCAAACTCAATGGGATGAGGTCGGGCCAATTAAGGTTTTCCACAAAAAAAGCTCTCAAAACATTCCGCTGACCTTTTTTGAAATTACTACACAAATTAAGACCTAAAAATAAAAGAAACAAAATAATGTGAAAAAAAAACTATCAGTGATAAAACTCCATAATTTGCGTGGGTTGCCCTTACATGAAAAGGGACAGTGTGTTTTTTTTACCTTTAGATAGTAAAGGGGTCGGCAACCCAAAATGTTGAGAAAGCCATAAAAGTCAACAAAAAAATTAAAAAATATGTTTGAAGAATTAAATCTGTTATTGATTGGTTTATTCTATTTTGAATATTAAACACATGCAAAGGAGATTTCATATGATTCCTTTTCATTACTTTGACTTTTATTGCGCACTGTTTTTAGTTGATTTGACTCTTGTGAACTCCATCATTCACTATAGGCCACTGTTAGTTTTTTAATTTCCCCACTCTATAGCAAGGGTTGGGAACCTTTTTTGACCCAAAGAGCGTGGGTGTGAGAGAGAGAGAGAGAGAGAGAAAATATTTCTTTCTCGGGGTCACCATATGTTTTGGGACTAAATTGAGCAAAACCACCATACCCTCTCTCCAGACAAAAGCTAATTTTTCCCACTCATTTTGACATTGAACGATTTGAGAAAATTCGTGAAATTATAATAATGCCTGAGCCTGTGGCCCATATCAACAAATGTACCACTTTAAACTTATCTCCCTCTCACAGTTAAGAACATTAAGGCTCATTTTGACCTTCATTTTTCTCGTAAATAATGGTTTCAAAGCAAGGTGCAAGCAGAGTTCTCTTGTAAATATGTAGAAAAAAATGGCAGCGAAAAGTTTATAGTTGCGTTTTCCCTTCAGCGCAGTGGGTGAGTGTCAGAGAGGGTAGCATGTTGTGTGGCATATCTCCACCCACCCTGACTGCTCACCCAATCAAATTGTTCTGTGTGCTTGGCTGGCGTGTTTTGGTAGAAGTTTTCCGTGTGGATATTTATCACAAAGTGTCCAAACAGTGAACATACATTATTTTATGAGCTTCATTTTAAAGGATTCTGTGGTGAAGTACAGCTAAATCTGTGTTTGTGTGACACGTTGACTGTAATCTGTAGGTAAAACTGTGCTCTTTATATATTGGACCGACAAATCTTGTTAGTACAGTAGCTGGACGATTACTGGCGATAGTTTGCAAGTTGAATTTGTTCGTAATATGCTTCAATGCTATATTTTTTATGTTTAATGTTTGTATACGTTTGTTTTGTTCTTAAAAAAAAAAAGCATTTCTTAAAAAAATCTATAAAGATAATTAAAGTGAAGTGTAACTTACTTTTGGAAGATAAGCTTCAAGAAGTCGTCCTCATTTATGGTTTTCAAGCAAAGAATTTTACGTCTAATATTTTCGGTTTCTATCCGATTTTCATGTCTGTGCATTCCAACACAAAACAGTTTCAACTGATGGTGCTAAGAAGCCCCTTATTACTTTCTTAATTGAAAATGTATTTGCCCCAAAGGAATACAGCATCGTCATCGAGATGCTGTCCGAAGGCCGCTGGGTTCCTTTTGACGGTGACGATATCCAACTAGAGTTTGTGAGAATCGACCCCTTTGTCAGGACTTACCTGAAAAAGAGTGGTACGTTTCTGAATTTGAACTTTCTTTGAAGACAACACACATGCTAATTCCATTCTTTCTGGTTTCGATTCAAGACGGCCAATACAGCGTCCAGTTTAAGTTGCCCGACGTTTACGGGGTTTTCCAATTCAAGGTGGACTACAATCGACTTGGATACACGCACCTTTACTCTTCCACTCAGGCTAGTTCTAATTTTTAAATTTGACTTAGACTTAATTGTCTCAAAAGATAATGTACTCATTTGTTGGCAACAAAATAAGACATGGCACTTCAGATTCAACACATAATACTTAAAAAGAAAAGGAGTGTCTGGATATATAGGAAAAATATTTACAAGACTGTGCTTTGAGACAGGCCTAAGTTGTAAAAGCATCAGAAGTGAGAAAATGGAAATGCTAATTGTTTTTTTTTTTATTGTAGGTGTCTGTGCGGCCCCTGCAGCACACCCAATACGAGCGCTTCATCCCCTCAGCTTTCCCGTATTACGCCAGCGTTTTCTCCATGATGTCAGGACTCTTTCTCTTCAGTGTTGTTTTCTTGCACATGAAGGAAAAGGAGAAGTCCGACTAATTAATAAGGAATGTGACACAAACTTGAAAAGCAACTCAAAATTATTATTTTTTTGGGGGGGGGCACAGTGGCAAGTGGCTGGTGGGGTTCGAATGCAGTAGTTTTGGACTTTCTTCAACTTTTTTTTTCAAGTTTAAAGCCTGTGAAAATTGAATATTGTTAATATTGTTTTTATATTTGGTTGTAAAACATTTTCTGTAATTGATGACACAAACGCAGGATCACAATGTGGTAGCCACATGCACTGAACAAACAAAATGCCAGATGGTGGTTTGTCCAAAGATTATTATTTTTTGGGGACAATAAAATACTGACATTCCACATGAAAATTGTATTATCGTGATTCTTATGTGTTTGCTTTTCTTACAATGTACATTTGCATTGTAGGGAACCTGGACAGGTATTTGCTTCATACACTTGTGAAAAGATCTCTGAGAAACAAGTCCCTTTGTCTTGATTTCTAATCAATTATCTAATGAACTCCATGATCCGGTATTACAGGGGAAGTGAGTCCTAAATTAATGGACACGCAAAAATGTTTTAGAGAAGATTTGTTTAGAGAAATGGAATCGGTATCAGTCGATTAAAAACGATTAGAAGTAAAACAAATGAAAGCTAAATAAGAATGATCAATCAAAATCCATGTTTAAAAAAGTGGGTCTTGAGCCTTCTCTCAAAAATATCAAGGCTCCCTGCAGACCTGATGTCCTACGGCAGGCTGTTCCATAGGTGAGGACCAAAGTGGCTGAATGCTGTTTTACCGTAGGTTTTGGTCCTCACCCAAGGAACAGTTAATAAACTGCTGCCAGAGGGCCTCAGGGACCGCAAGGGCTGATATCATAAAAGCAAGTCCGACAGATGGAATGCTCCAAGACTGTTAAAACATTTAAAAACTACTAAATGCACATTAAAATAGATCCTGAAACACACGGGGAGCCAATGCAGCAATTTTAAAACTGGTGTAATGGGATTTCTTTATAGGCCTTATGTCATAAGGGGACATAGCAATATACAGCTGGGTGTCGTCAGCGTAACTATGGAAATTGACTCTGTGTCTCCCGAAGACATCCCCCAAAGGAAACCATATACAGTACAGATAAAGTACCGGGTCTAAAATTGAACCTTGGGGTACCCCACATGTAACTGAGTTCTGGAGGAACGTGCATCTATACCTAAGAAATAAATGTCAGCCTGTGAGGTAGGAACAAAACCAGTTAAAGAGTAGAAGAGATGTCCACCCGGTTTCCGAGTGTAATTAATAATATGTGGTTATCTAGTGTGTCAAATGCAGCACTGAGATCCAGTAGCACCAGAACTGTAAGTTTCGTAAAATACATGTTATACTTGATATCATTTATAATCTTTAAAAGGGCAGTCTTTGTACTGTGGTGCATCCTAAAACCAGATTGAAATTTCTATAAAATGCTGTTTTCTTCTAGGAAAGAATTAATCTGAATGAATACATATTTTTCTAAAGATTTGCTTGAAAACGGTAGGACGGGCAATGGGAGGTAATTAGTAAAAATGCTCAAGTTTAAATTCCTCTTCTTCAGATGGGGTCTCACAACCGCCGTAAGTAGAACACATGCTGAAGTGTGAGCTCCCGTTAACTTAGAGCGGGGGTCGGGAGCCATATAGGGCCCTTCTATGAGTACTTGTGGCTCGGAGACAAATTTGATTGCATGCCAATTTTCGCCATGGGAAAGGATAAAAAGAGATACAATGAAAAAGAAAAAGGAAAAAGGGGGGAAAGGAGTGCCTGACCTCCAGCTTTTCCTGGGAAGCAAATATGTCTCTCTCCACTTCCAAAACGCTGTGGGCCCACCAAACAACCCGAAAAGTCAAGCAATGACCCGTTTTTGGATGGGCTCATATTTGCGGAAGCTAAAGCTTGTACCAGACAATCGTTTGATTCCAGTTTCGTTTAACTTGCCACCAACACATCTCTTTATTCGGGATTTTTTGAAGAAGTTTGATTTGGAAACACAAGAATGTCACACTTTACAAAACCACAGGGCCCTTATTGCTATTGTGCAAGAGCGAGCTACAGTAAGCCCTGTGCGGGGGCTTGCGTTTGGCGAATCCACAACGGTTTGGAGCAACGTCAATCATCCTGCCCTCCCAAACAGACTACGAGACTTGTCATGGATGGTGGCTCATGAAGTTCTCCCAGTCAGAGCTGTAATGCACCACCGAGGAATGTCAGCGACTTCGACGTGCCCTCGACCTGGCTGTGGCGCCCAGGAGTCGGTGAGGCACCTTTTTTGTGAGTGCAGCGCTGCCCAGGTCTTGTGGACAATGGCCGAACAACTAGGAAAGTTCCCGGACTTGCCAGCAGGAGAGGTCCCTGATGCACAGTACGTGCTTTACGGGGTGAGTCGGTCGAGGAGGCCTCGGAACGACTTTGCCAGGGACTGGCTCACTCTCGCCGCCATCAAGGACGCCATCTGGACCTCCAGAAACCTGCTGGTATGGAGGTGCAGGCAGATCCCCCCCCGTGGCTGTGCTCCAAATGGCTGCAGATACCATACAATCTGCGAGCGGCGGGCCTAGGACGCAGCCATAAAGAAGACTCGTCTGCACCCACCCGGAGGGGGGAGCCGGAGCTACACTGTGGGAGTCCCGGCAGCAACGGCCTGGGTTGTGGAACCCAGAAGGGAGAGGACCCACGCAGAAGGGAAAGGACCCACACAGAGGACTGGAAGAATGCTGCTTGGGAGGGTGGGATGGCAGAGCTATGCCCTTGCACAATAGTATTGCCTTTTACACGCTGGTTAACAACTGTTAAAAGAAAATAACTCTGAAATTGTTTAATTGATGTTGAAAATGTCAGGAAAAAATGTTAAAACGTCATATCGTCACGTCATATTGTCAAATATAAAAAAAATTGTGAATATGCTTGATGGCTGTGTTTTGCTGCTGTTGGTGTCAGTGGATTTGTTCAGACCGAGGACAATCGACTTTGGCCTGGACGGATCTATTGACACTAACAAAGATGTTATATAATGAAATTGTGAATATGTTTGATTTTCGAGAAGGTTTGTTCAAACCTCACTTTGTGTTTGCTGTTAAAAACGTAATATTGGAATATAATATTGTGAATGTGCTTAACTGCTGTTGAGATTGTCATGATTGTTTTCTGTTTTTAGTGTCAATAAATTTGTTCAAACCAAAAAAAAAAAAAAAATCTCGTTCAAAACATGAGCTAGTCATCCTGTTCAGATACACGCAAAGCCATACCTAAGCTGAATTTTGCTGCAGTACTTCGCAGAATATATAGGGGCACGTTTTTCCACTACAATTTACAGTCAAGGTGTCACACCAAAAAAAACTCGTTTTGGCTGTACAACGCTAAAGAATCCTTTATATAAAAGCTCACTATATAATCAGTGTTCAGATACCTTATGATTAATCCACAGAACAAACTGTAAACACGCCAAAACACGGGAAAGAGAACTTAAAGTTATTTGATTGGGTGAGTGGGAGGGATGGGTGGAGCTATTCAAAAAGTGCAAGCACTCCCTCCCATCGCTCGCCCTACGCCGTCTGCGCCAAAGGTAAGCACAGCAGGCTCCCTGTTTGCAGAATGTTGTGACGTTTTTACAAAATAACTGCTTGCATCTGGTTTTGAAACCAATATGTATGAAAAAAGGGTCAAAATGAGTTTAACCGATCTTGAGTAATTGCAAGAAAGAGTTTAAAGTGGTATGTTATGGTATGTCTTTTTATCCAACATGGCGGCGCA
Organism: Urocampus carinirostris; assembly: GCF_059441175.1. Taxonomy (NCBI): domain Eukaryota; kingdom Metazoa; phylum Chordata; class Actinopteri; order Syngnathiformes; family Syngnathidae; genus Urocampus; species Urocampus carinirostris. The sequence continues at coordinate 37,933,761 of NC_142351.1, read as the reverse complement.
TGGATACATGGTCTGTGTAACATAGTGTACTAATCTGTGAATGTAACAGAGTTGAAATTTGATTGTTTTGAATGTTTTTTTGAATTCTCACAAAATCTGTGTTTTTGTTGTATTACTGTTAATATTCCGGTACCTCATTCGGTTGTTAAGTCATGGGCCTCTGCGACTGTTTTTTTCGTTTGGCACTTTATGGGCTTCAGCGCTTGCCGTAGCTTAAGTGATTTTTGTAAGCGTTGAAGATAATTGCAGTCGAGAACAGAGACCCCTGACTTTTGTATTGTTTTGAATGCAGGCAATAAACCAGAGATTGTGAAACCTTGTGTCGTGCATGAACGAGGGTCGCTACACTGGTGCCGTGACTACACGACTGGATCATTTCGATCAGCCTCTGAGCAGATCCCGGCGTTGCTGCATATTCTTCTTGTGTCCACTAGAGGGTACTGTTGCACTGCATTGGCGCTTTGATTTTGTTTTATGTATTTGTGCCACTGTGCATTTGCTATCGGTACGTAAATTATTAGTTAATTTCTGGTTTTTATTTTTTTCCTGTTTTATTTTCTATTCTTTGTATTATCAAAAGTATAATGGCTGAAGGATATTGTAGTCAAAATGACGATTTTCAGGGCTTTTCTATTGGCAGGGGTGTCCATTTTAATGGTTTGAATGCAAACACACTTACTAGTGGGTATGGAAGTGAAGGTGTAGGTGGTCTCCAAGAACATGTTAGTGATGGGAGGGACAGGGGGCGTGGTATGAGCCCAAACTGGTCTCCAAGTGAACAGTTCTTGAGGGAGAGTGCACAGACTTCAACCCAAATGAGTGATAATATTGCCCTGCAACACCTGACTGACATGGTAGGCCGAATTAGAGAGCAGATAGGCAACTCGGTATTGGCTAGTCTGCTCTCTTCTGGTTTCATTGATCGCACACATGCACATGACACACCAATGACTGGAAAAGCAGCGACTGTTATGACTAAAGACGACCCTAGACCACATAACACAACGCAGGAAAACACTACACCGGTAATTGTCCATGTCAAGACTGAACGTGAAATTGTGACTTTCAGGGGAAATGGTTCTGACAAGTGTTCAATTCAAGAATGGATCACCATGACTAAAGCCCAGCTTCGGAAACAGTCCTATACAACAGCTGAGAAAGCAGATGAGATACTAAGCAGGCTTTTAGGGAGGGCAAGAGACGTTGTCAGAGTAGCTCTCAGGAGTGATGAGGCACTTGATGTGAGGCAAGACCCAGATATCATTTATGACATTCTAATACGATACTTTAGTCATTCCTCGTCAACTCTCCCGTTGCAAGATTTTTACACCACGCTACCCACGCCAAAGGAAAATCCAGTTGACTACTGGATCAGGCTAAACAAAGCAGCAGACACTGCTGATGAGGGTTTGCGTCGCTTGGGCAGAAAAATGGAAAACCTTGGCGGGGAAGTGGCACAAATGTTTGCAAAGTACTGTCCTGATCCACAGCTATCAAACATTTTCAGATGCAAGCCTGTTAATGAGTGGACTTCTAAGGACGTTTAACTCAGGATAGATGAGTATCAAAGGGAATCAGGGGCGTCAACTAGGTCTTGCAGTGTCCCTCCACTGAAGAATTACCCGACTGCAGTGCTTGACAGTGAATCTTCTTGTTGTTCCTACTCTGGCTCTATAGAGACGGGTCTCCAGTCCATTTGTCCCACCCATGTTAACCCCGATCCATATACACATTTTTCGTGTGTTCGACAGCATGCCCAGCGCCCACAGCATGTCTCACCGCCTGTCCGTGTCCCATCACAGCATGTCCCACCACAGCATGTCCCACCACAGTATGTCCCACAGCCTGCTCAGAAAGATGACAGTGATGTCCTTGGCCGAATGATGAGCATGCTAGAGAGAGTTTTGTCTAGAGTGGAGCCACGGAATCCTGAGCGTATTCAGAGGCGCCTAAGTCCTTTCAACTCTCCTCCATGTAAGGTGTGTGGTGGCGCTGATCACTCCACTTTATATCATTGCAAATTGAATAATCTGTGTTTCAAGTGCCTAGCCCCTGGTCACTCTAAGCAGCATTGCCCCGACAAAGTTTCTCCCCAAATCAGTTCAGTTTCGGGAAACTAGCTGACCTGTATTCAGAGGGAGGCCGTACAGGTCAAAATGAGTTCTCCCACCCATTTGATCTCAATTTCAATTCAGTTTTTAATTCTGACACGTTCACACAATCTCAGTTGCCTAATATTGTTTATCAAAACACACATACTGTAGGGGGCCGCGACAGTTTGTTTTATGTACCAGTTAGAGTGGGGAGCAGTATGACTTTGGGGGGGATGTTGGATAGTGGCTCCATGGCCTGTACCGTGAGTGAGACTGCTCTGCGTAAAATGCTCTCTGTTGGAGCAGTACGTACAGAAGACGAATTTTCCACCAACGTGACACTCATTGGTGTTGGGGGTCGACGAGTGTGCCCAAAGTCAGCTTTCAACATCGAAATGGAAATCAATAATTGTAAAATGATTGTGCCAACAATTGTTGTTGAGGGGCAACCTGATGACCTAATCATTGGAACTAATGTTATCAGAAACATATTGCATGAGTCAAAGAAGTTTGGTGCGTACTGGACAGCAATCTCTGCTCCATCATCAACTAATGCTGAAACTGAGCAATTTCTTTCATTGCTAGCTGGCTTGCATAGATGGAGTGGTGGTGAAATGCCCGAGAAGATAGGCACAGTGCTCTGCAATTCAGCCACATGCCTTGAGCCTGGCCGTGAGTACCTCTTGTGGGGGAAGCTGTCAAAAACTGCACGAGTATCTCCTGGGAGCGCAGCGATGACAGAACCTACGTCGGCACGATCTGCCCCCAAGGGTCTAATGGTCGCCAGAATCGTCACACCTCTGTGGGCAGATGGATGGGTTCCACTGAAGGTCATGAATGTCACAGAATATCCGCTGTTTTTGAGACGCAATGCAAAGCTGGCTGACTTGGTGCCTTGTGTTGCTTTGGAGGATCTAGACCTGGTCAGTGGCCATCAGAGTACTTCCGTTGTGCAATTGCCCCCTGTCTGCTCTGATGTAAGTAATGCTGAGGAGAAGCTACAGTCTATTGGCCTGGGTGAACTAGATGTTGGCTGTTGTGATGCATCGTCTGAGTGTAAAGACAAGTTGTCAGAGCTGATCATTCACTACCAAGACATCTTCTCTCGTAATCAGCTTGACTGCGGAAAGGCGAAGGACTTTGTTCACAGAATCCATCTGGTTGACCAAAAGCCGTTCAGACTCCCTTTTAGACGTGTGCCACCGAATCAGTATCAAAAATTACGCCAAGTTTTGAATGAAATGGAAGAGAAAGAGATCATTCGAAAGTCGACAAGTGAATATGCTTCACCTTTAGTTCTCATCTGGAAGAAGAATGGTGATATGCGTGTGTGCACTGACTTTAGGTGGTTGAACAAGAGGACTCTGAAAGACGCTCATCCTCTGCCACATCAGGCTGATTGCTTAGCAGCACTTGGTGGCAACTCCTTCTTTAGTACAATGGACTTAACGTCTGGGTTTTACAACATGCCTTTACACGAAGATGATAGAAAGTACTCAGCGTTCACTACGCCTATGGGGCTTTATGAGTACAACAGGTTGCCACAGGGGCTCTGTAATAGCCCAGGGAGTTTCATGAGGATGATGACATCCATTTTCGGGGACCAAAACTATTTAAGTCTGCTATGCTACTTGGACGACATTTTAGTTTTTGCCTCTGATGAAAGTTCTGCACTCAGACGTCTTGAAATGGTGTTCAGCAGACTCCGTGCCCACAATCTGACACTGGCCCCCAGGAAATGTCACTTTTTAAGGAAATCAGTAAAATTCTTGGGGCACATTATTGATGAACATGGAGTGTCAACCGATCCAGAAAAAGTTGAAAGTATAAGCAAAATGACTGTGGCGGACTTGATGGAGTCGGATGGAGCGACACCTTCTGTGAAACGTGTACGGTCTTTCTTGGGCATGTTAAATTTTTATCAACACTTCATTCCGGGGTATTCAACACTCGCAAAGCCCTTGTTTTATCTGCTGGCTGGCCAGAAACAGAAGAAAGGCAGAAAGCCCAAATGCACTGTAGTGGGCCGCAAACTGAAATCAGGTGACTGGACTGCTGACCACGACCAGGCATTTACAGACCTCAAAAAGGCCCTTATCCATTCTGTGGTTTTGGCTCATCCAGACTTTAGTCGTCCATTTTTGCTGTCGACTGACGCCTCACTGGATGGCCTTGGAGCCGTTTTGTCCCAGGTACGTGAAGGTGACACAGTGGCTAGGCCAATTGCGTTCGCTAGCAAGTCTTTGACCCGGTCACAGAAGAACTACCCAGCTCACCGTTTGGAATTTCTTGCACTGAAGTGGGCTGTGTGTGAGAAGTTTAGCCATTGGTTGAAAGGCCATGAGTTTACCGTCTGGACTGACAATAATCCACTTACACACATTATGACTAAACCCAAATTGGACTGTTGTGAGCAAAGATGGGTGTCAAAGCTGGCCAGTTACAATTTTGAAATCAAATATGTGCCTGGTCCCAAAAACACGGTTGCTGACGCTCTCAGCCGTGTCCCTTTTTGTCAGAATGTTGGCCACAGACTAGTCAGTGAACCTCTTCATGATCTCACTGCGGAAGCTGCGGTTTTGTCTGATACAGCCGTCCAACAGACTCTCAGAGACTCTACAGATCAGCCTGTCATGGCAGAGAAGCTGTCCCATTCTATAGCTACAAATGTCCAGTCATTACTCGTGTCGGCCCAGACTGTATCCAATCAAGAAGTTGCTGCTGTTGTCCAGTCACACACTGAATGGGCCTCCGGTGCGAGAACTCGTGCAGCTCAACTGATAAGCCACATGCCCCACCTTATTCCAGATACACTACCCAGTCTGCCTGCCTTCTCCATGGATGATCTGCGGGAGGCTCAGTCCAGGGACAGAGTTTTGTCTCGTCTTCGGTTTTATGTGGAACGGTCTCGAAGACCGTCTAGACGTGAAAGGGCACACGAGACAAGTCAAGTTCTGGGCCTCCTGAAGCACTGGGAGAAGTTTGTTCTGAGTGATGATGTTTTGTACAGAGTATCCCGTAATCAGATTTCAAATGCAAAACGCCATCAGTTAGTGGTCCCTGATTGCCTGAAGGCCGAAGTTTTAAAAGGGGTGCATGACAGTGCGGGCCATCAAGGCCAGTCAAGAACCCTGAGCATCGCCAGACAGAGATTCTTTTGGTTGCATATGGACAGAGATGTGAGGATGCATGTTCGTCAATGTCAGCGTTGCATAGTCAGCAAAGTCACTGAGCCTGCAGGGAGGGCCCCTCTGGAAAGCATTGCCACTTCCCGCCCATTGCAACTTGTTTGTATTGATTTCTGGTCCGCTGAAGATTCACACAACAAATCTGTTGACGTACTAGTCATAACAGACCATTTCACCAGATTGGCACAAGCTTTTCAATGTAGAGACCAGTCAGCCAGGTAAGTGGCTAAAGTTCTATGGGAAAAGTATTTTTGTGTTTATGGCTTTCCGGAGAGGATCCACAGTGATCAAGGCCCAAGCTTTGAGAGCAATTTGGTCGCAGAACTTTTACAATTATCTGGGGTGCGTAAGTCACATACTACCCCGTACCATCCGATGGGAAATGGAAGTGTTGAGCGTTTTAATCGTACTTTGGGTAATATGATCAGAGCTCTGCCCCCTGAATCAAAGCAGGACTGGCCAAGACGTTTACAAACACTCACATTCATGTACAATTGCACTGCTCATGAAACTACTGGATATGCACCATTTTACTTGATGTTTGGGAGAGTTCCTCGCCTCCCAGTCGACACTCTGTTTGGGAACATTTTGTCTGACCCTGACATTACCACCTATGGCAGATATGTTGCAAAACTGTCTGAAGACCTGAAGGAGGCTATGTCAATTGCTCAGGAACATGCAAAAAAGGAACAGGGCAGACAGACTCGACTCTATAACAGGGCAGCAAAAGGGCCGTCAATTGGAGTTGGAGATAGAGTCCTTGTGGCGAACAAAAATGAGAGGGGCAAGCGAAAATTGGCTGATAGGTGGGAGTCTATCATCTACACTGTTATTGAGATGAACCCTCAAACGCACACATTCAGAATTCAAGACACCATCACAGGGAATGAAAAGGTTGTTCACCGTAACCTGCTGATGTTGGTTAACTTTCTCCCAGTTCAAGACCAGCCCTCTCCCCAGTCTGATTTGTCTTTGTCCTCTGCACAATCATCTGCCTCTGTTTGTTCTTCAATGACCAGTCCCACTGTCTCCGAAGAGTCTCATGCACGAGTGCCTGCTCAGCTAAACCGGTCTGGATGTGCGGCAGATGATGCGCAGAGTCTTGTAAGCATCTCAGGCTCTGACAACTACACAGATCTCACACCTGCATCTGGGGAGAGAACCAGAGAGTGGGTGCATGGGCTGAACTCTGAAAGTTCTGATCACTCTGGTCATTCCTTGACCACTCATACTCACGACACTACTGTTAGGGATGACAATTCGACTCTTAGTGAGCATGACCATGTTCAATCTGTAGTGGCTGCTGTCTCTGGAGGTAACGTTAGCCACACTGATCAACCAGAGTCTGCACCACACCGCACTACACGCCTGGGTCGTGTTATACGACCAGTCAACAGGCTTCTTCACACTATGGCTAGACAAGATGTCACCAGACACCTACAGTGTAATGTTTAGACTATGCGTAACACAGTTCGAGCTCTTGGGGCATGACATTTTTTCCCTTTAAAATTCTTCTGAAATAACTTGGTTTTGGAGAGAATGTTTTGTGCTCATTTATGTCTTGTATATGTCTTGGGTGAATGTGGAATGTGTAAGGCATTCTATAGCCGGTGGCTGGTTCAGAGAATTTTCTCTGGCCACTGCATCCTTAAAGGATACTTCTCAAGTCGGTCCTAATATGTGTGACCCAATGACTACTGTTATATATTGATTTTGATTTTATAACCAAGTGTGAGATTTTGTCCAGAATTCGGTGGGGGTGGGTGTAACAGAGTTGAAATTTGATTGTTTTGAATGTTTTTTTGAATTCTCAAAAAATCTGTGTTTTTGTTGTATTACTGTTAATATTCCGGTACCTCATTCGGTTGTTAAGTCATGGGCCTCTGCGACTGTTTTTTTCGTTTGGCACTTTATGGGCTTCAGCGCTTGCCGTAGCTTAAGTGATTTTTGTAAGCGTTGAAGATAATTGCAGTCGAGAACAGAGACCCCTGACTTTTGTATTGTTTTATTTACTGAATGCAGGCAATAAACCAGAGATTGTGAAACCTTGTGTCGTGCATGAACGAGGGTCGCTACACGAAGCCCTTAGGGACTTATTGTGATTAAGGGCTATACAAATAAAAATGACTTGACTTGACTTGACATGTTTGTTGATTTTGGGACATGGGCTCTGGCATTATTCTCTTTTCATAATTTTTATCAAATCATCAAAAATAAATGTGCTGAAGACTAAGCTTTTGTCTGGAGTGCGGTTTGGCAATTTAGTAAATTGGTCTCATAATATATGGTGTGGCTCTTTCCCAAAATAAAATTAATATATTTTGCTTTTATGGCTCTTTGAGTCAAAAAGGTTCCTGACCCATGACTTAGAGTAAACTCATTTTAGCTTGGGGGGCACGTGGTTGAAATAAGATTCTGACGGGGGATGAAATGGCAACTGAATCGCATAAAAAGTTTGCCTTGGCTGGAGGTCTTTTCTGAGGCTCACAGGTAAAGTTATGATTCGGGAATGTAAGATTTGATTTTTTATTTTAACCTGAATATCAGAACTTAGTTGTTTAATATTGTGTGCGTCCGAGTGGTACAAAAAAAACTTTCATGCAATTAAAAAAAACATGGATTTTAATACTTGGCAAAAATAAACGAACCATTATACCAATATCATTATATATTTTTTTAAATCGTAGGTTGAGAAATGTGTATTTTTATTTTACACTTAAGTTAGCCTTTTGTTTGCCGGTTCGCCATTACATTCCCGAAAATTGATATAAAGGTGAGATAAAACGAGGTAAAAGTGGTTATAGAAGCTAGGGGATGTAAATCTCGGCAGGGATGCATTTCTCGGCATAACACCGGCAGGATGCTGCACGCCATGCTGCGTATCACTGGCTTTCGCTCATACCTGGTGACACAGTGCCATCTCGTGGTCAAATATTACCCATTGTGGCTTTAAACTTCTGCTAGTAGGTGCACCATTTATTTTTTTTCAACGTTATTCTAGAATTGCCCCAAACATTTTTGTAAATAAATGTTTCGTTTTGTATGCATGTTTTGGATAGATCATTTTGACTTGGTCATTTTTTAAATGGCTTCCATGCCATAAAGGTGAGAAAATAATTAATTTTGTTGTATTGCGCTAGCTTTTCTTTGTGGGCGGGGCGACCATGCAATGACCTCACATACATATGACTGCGTCATAGCAAGCTATGTAGCGCAGAAAGTTAGCTTAAAGTTAGCTCCACTAAATTTTTTTAAGTTATACAACGAAACACAAAATTAATCTCGATTGTTTGGAGAGCATTATACAAAACTGTTAGTTCTTTTTTTTCTTTAGTAAATGGAAGTTTTATGTCACCGAAGTAGGTGTGCTACGGCGCTGTTAGCCTTAGCCAAACTAGCCGGACAGGATCCAGCGAGAGTCAGCTGACAATCTTCCTTCCGCCTGCTGCTTTTGTCAACAAAAGAACCGCGCGTGTCATGGATCAACTTAAAGTCCGGGACCGAATTTTGGAGAACATTTCCACCTCTGTCAAGAAGGTGAGACCAAATGTTCAAGTTTATACGAAGGCAAAGCTAGCGAACAGGCGGTCGCCAACTACCTTACTTCCTCACCTTCCAAATTCCTCAAAAGTAAATCATGTGCCACATTTCCAGACACTGTGACAAGAAGATATTGATATTGTACGTTTTCTGCGTTCCATCAATTTTAAGTAACTCAACATATTCGTCCAAAACATGAACAGAAGTGTCTTGATTGTTATGGATTACAACGTAGTGTACACTGCTCACAACGAGATTACACGTTACACTTCAGGATAAACGTATAATGAAAGTCTTAACGTTTAAGAAAAAGCTAAGATAAACAAGAATACTATGAAAGATCGGTAATATTGATAAGGTAGTGGTTGTAAACTGACTTAAGTTCTAAGTATATCAGAAAATTGTGCGCTGATGCGTGCCAGCAACATTGTGCAAAAATAAGAATAAAGAAATAGAATATAAAAATACAGATTTCTACACATAGGAAAACATTTCTTTCCACAGATGTGTGGGTGTGTTTGTTTATAGTCGTGATGGCTGTGTCAAAGTAAATGTTTCCAAGCCTGTTATTTCTTGTTTTAAAGGACTTAAGTGACTGCCAGAAGGCAGCGGGTATGAGAGGTGGTGTCCAGAGTGAAAAGAGTCTTGACAATTTTGTTGGCTCTGGTGTGCTAGTGAGGCCGGTAATGTTCTCTAGACTGTGCAAAGAGCAGGCGATGCTTTTCTGGGCTATGTTGATGACTGTTAAGTTCCTTGGTGTTCGGCCTTCCCAACCACAGCTCTGGTATTGGCAGACTATGAGACGGCATCAGAGATATGCACACTCAGGTATTTGAAAGAGGGGGCTTTCTACAAAGACACACCTTTTTGTTATAAGTTTTATGAGAAAATGAGGCGGTGATTTACAAATGAATAGAATATACCTTTATTGTCATTGTTACAAAATGGGTTGAACATATTGTGACAACGAAATGGGATGTGCCACTCCAGTGTCACATTTTACAATGAAGATAAAAGAAAACAAAGAAGATAATGGAACAAAGAAGATAAAGGTTATAATTTACACAATATTTACACAAAGTGTGGGCTTGTAGGATGTTACATACAGTTTGGGGATCGTATTAGTGCAATATGCGGTAGTGCAAAATAGGCAACATTGTGCAAAGTGAGCATAGGCATGAATACAATTTTACATCTGTATGAGGTAGTGTGTTTGCAATGATAAACAAAATAAAATAGCTTTTGAAAGTTTTAGTAGAAGAGGACAAACTGGTTTAAAGATGTCTAAAAAAACAGCAGGGTTGCCATTCTAAAGTAGCTTTATTCGGTGGAAAAGCAAAAAAGGATCTGTCAGCTCTAAAGCACTAAAATTGTACAAGTAAGGCTAAAAGAAATACTTTTCCTCCCCAAAAATGGTATTACCATACTTATTTCTTTATGGATAAATTCAGAGACTGGCTAGTGTCGAAATACCTCACTGATTAGAATATTTTCAGGTACATAAGTATCTTGTGAGTCATTTGTGGCCAAAAATGTATCATTAGGTGGGGAAAAAAACAGATTACATTGAACAGTCTTATTTTGGGAAGGGGATTTTATGTAACACTACAGCTAAATTATTGATGAAGACTACTTAAGTTTTTGGCACAGAAAACGACAATGCCAATAAAGGCCATTAATTAATTAATTAATTGATTAATACATTCATTCAATGTGCACCTTTATGACCAACATCTGAAAAAAAAGTCTGACCTATTGTCTATTTGGTTTGTGATTCTGTCGCAGATACAAATTTGTTTTAAGACCGTTTATTTAACATTTTTTCTCCAATCTCTTGTTAAAAGTTGCAAGTGGAAGTCCCCATTATCAGGACTAAAACAAGCTTGCATTTTTAACATTTCAGATTCAGATTCAGATTTACTTGTCATTCGTGTACACGTGTATACAGAACGAAATGTCGATACATCTGACCCGCACAGTTTCTTTGAACGTCAGCCGGGATAGATAAGATTAACCATGTCTTTGTCAGAATTTTAGCGCAGCAGTTCGTCATCTCGCGGTTCGATGCCACTTCCAGTTGTTAAATGGTCCAGTTTATTGTCCAGAGAGCGAACGTTGGAGAGGAAATTAGAATATTCACTATAATAGATATAAATGTTTTGAGCAGCCAATTTTGATCCATTTTTTTAAACCCTGGTTTTCGCTTTGACATGTTGTGTTTCTGCAGTTGCAGAGTTACTTTGCAGCCTGTGAAGATGAAACTCCAGCCATCCGGAACCACGACCGGGTTCTGCAGCGCCTCTGTGAGCACCTCGATCATGCGCTACTATACGGGTAAGAAAGTTGTTTTATTTTTTTAAGGAACATTGCAAATATCAACAAAGCTTTTGAGTAGGGATACACGATAATTATCAGACATATATATTCTAATGTCACAGTTATCAGCCCATTAGAAAAAAAATTAAAGACCCAATAATTAGTCATTTAACGATATGCTATAAGATTTACCTATCACACCCGATACTACTAGTTAGAAAGATTATAGGAATTTTTGTTCCTCATTACTTTGTATTTAGATTTTCTATAGAAGTAGTAGCACAACTTGGTTGTGTCTCCTCTTTACATAATAAGGCATCAGAGAGCTCTCCCATAATCAGATGATTAGCTCAGGATGTGTATAGGCTATTGTGATTGTACAGGCTTCTGAACTTTAGTCAGTACATTGCGTTTTGTTTGGCTTATTGAATGTGGTGTTGTTTTTCCCCTTTTTCTCACACTTCTGCATGTGTATGTGCGTGAGCACCAATTAATTTAAGGCTAGAGGATACTATTGTTTTAACAATGAGCGACACTGCTTTTTTACAGCCCTGTTGAACACAAAATGGTGTCGTCTGTTGCCGATCGATAACTTAAGTCGCATGAATGCATCTCAACTGTTCACACAGCAGATTAAAAAAAATTCCAAAAAATCAGATACATATTGGATATACAGTAAGATTAAAGTTGAAAGTGGCCTGCGTTTGGTGTGAAAAAAATCGGATATGTGCCATTCAGACAGACTCGATACAGATCGAATACAGGTCACATTCATGCAAAAAGATTTGATTAGATTTTTCTACATATAGCATGCTGTTAAAAAAAGTTATCGGGTATCGGTTTCCAGAAGCAGGATTTTATCTTTTATTGGGAGGAAAAAAACGCTTATTGTGCATCCTGTCCTTCTGAGCATGAGGATTCTCCACTGCAGTCTGCAGGATATCTCGTCAGGATATTGGGTTCTCGTCCTACACTTCACAAGAGGAGAAGCAGTCCGCCAGATCTACGATCTTCACCACATAGCAACTAACTTGGGTCGAAGTGAGTATTGCCTCCATCATCATCATTCAATTGTAAATGAAGCCTTACGATATAATACAATGTGCTGGTAGGTCGGGCATGGTTATATCTGGCATTGAGTGAGAGCTCTTTAGAAAGCTACCTCCGCCTCTTCCAAGAAAACCAAGGACTGCTACAGAAATATTACTTCAAGTAAGTCATTTAAACTCAATTAAAATAGTCATTTAACTTTGTGAGATGCCATTTTTTGATGAATAATAAAACAACAAAGACATATTTTTATAATGTTACAGTATGCTACTTACTGACCTGCTAGTCTAAATGTGATACAGTAGACCTCCGATATTCGACATTAAATGAGGTTGGAATCCCAGAGTGAAATTACTGTACAATGGGAGATGGAAACCAATGCTAATCAGATAAATCTTTCTGAACCACAGTACCCTTGATAAAAACATTAAAGTAAGAACTGCTTATATATAATACAAATGCATGTGATTAAATACTTTAATAAATAAATTTAACATTAAGGAACCATTGTATAATGTTTACCCTTTGTGTGACGTGGATTGGTAGACTGGAGTAGCGCGTGGATGCAGAACAGGAGGAGATTCATTTTAAAACTTCCACAGGATTGTCATGCCCTTAGTAAATTTCCTCACTCATTTCACCTCCTTACATTTAATAACTGTTGATTGGTTTTGGCCATGCAACTGAATGAGGGTAGCGATCCGTGTGCCTTCTTTGTGTTTCCTGATCTGTTTTCATGGTTATCATCTTCTTGCATCTCCCTTTGGCATCACTGCAATTGACCTTTGGCACATGAAATAATTTGTTGATATTATATAGTAAATTGCCATGTTGAAGGGCCCAAGTAACATTTTATTCCACATCGTAAAGTTAAAATATTTAAAGGCAGAGACGAGGTGTCTGGGGTCCTACTGTATTTTGAATAATTGTATCCTCTATTTGAGTGCATTTAAACATAATCATGTTCTTTGTGGTCATAGGAATGCGTTGGTCTGCAGTCATGACCACCTGACGCTCTTCCTCACTCTAGTTGCTGGCTTGGAGTTCATCCGTTTCGATTTGGAACTGGTCTGCATGGTTTTCAAAGTTACCTTCCTAAAAAACACGGAAATGCCTTTAACCTCTTCCTTTTCACGTTCCAGGATGTGCCATATTTAGATGTGGCTGCCTACATGCCAGAATACTACAAACCGCATAATCTTTTGGACTTTGAGGAAAGGTTGCCCAGCTCCGACAGTTTATCCCTGCACTCCTTTACTTCCCTGACCTCCACCAACCTAGAGTGGGACGACAGCGCCATCGCCCCCTCAAGTGAAGGTGAGTAGAACATTGTTTCCACTGTAACATCTATTTAGAAATTACATTTTGACTGCAAGATTCGGCAAGTGAAGAGAATTTCACATTTGTAGTTCCCACTTTTCTATGTTTTAACTGTGATTCCATTTATTTCCGCATGCCATCATTCAGATTATTTTCAATTTGTCTAAATCTCTTATGTTATCCCTCCTTTTTTAGATTATGATTTTGGTGATATCTTCCCCGTGTTGCAGGCAATGCCAAGTGCAGACTGGGAAGGTGGGACATTGGATGAACCGTTCCATTTTACCAATTATTTTTCCTTTGTCGTTCCACGGTGCTTTTTGCTTTAATGTTTGCTATGTGCACGTTTTTGCCTTGATATTAAGCAAAAAACATTCCTTTTTGCTAGAAGACTAACATTTTACCTAATTGAAGGTGGTGGATTACGTTGTGTATTTGATCACCTAAATCGCTTTGCTAATAGCCTGTAGCATTAATACAGCAACTCCTTTAATAAACAGTGCAAGATAAGATGTTTACATAGTAATTTTTGCCAAGTTGAACACATTCTTTTTTTGATCAATATTGGGAAAAATCTCATAGCTCCAAAGTATATACTGTCCCTGATGGCCAAGTTGGTCATACTAGTGGGGGAAGCGTGATTAATTTTGTCTGTTTGGAATTTGCCTGCTCTTATGTATGCTGTTGTTTGCATGAAGCTCTTGGGAGCTCTCATCCTAACCCTTTTTCTTCAGCACAGTGAGATGAATGTGGGTGTTATCAATCTCCTCAGTGCTGTTTGTCTATAATTATTTTCCTCTTGTTATTTCTCATACATGACACTGGCCTGCTTAGTACAATTTGGACTCTTACCTCAATTCATCTTTGTGCAATAAGGGAGGTATCCAAATATGGGTTACACTGCACACATAGATAACTCAAGCAATTCACCCTGCTTTATCATGGACGAATGAAAACTCATGTTTAGGAGGAAGAAAAAACACCCTTGCAAGCATAGTGAGGAGCATGAATCCTTGAATGCCAAACTTTGAGGCAGATTAGCAAACCTCTCTGTAGGCATGTAAGCACGACAACAAAGCAATAATCAGCCACTATTTGTTTTTTGCAAGAAATGTTTATTGTAGTCTCTAATACTGCTACTTGGTGTCTTTCTTGTTTGCCCTCAATGTTTTGGATCCTGCTGATGAACAATGAAAAAGTCCTTACTCATTTGGTGTGTGCATTGGAGATGCAGAAATACACCATGCTTCTGTGCAGGGATGCACGATAACTGCAATATATTGTGTCACAGTTATTGGCCTGATAGAAAACAAATGACTCAATTATTTATCTATTGATGCCACACTATAGTATTAAATCAGCAAACGCTATTTATTTAAAAGCATTTATGATGTAAATCAGAATATATGAGTAGATGCACAACTTAGTGGTCAGATGTGTACAGGCTTTTGCAGTTGTACGTGCTTTTTAATGCATTGAGTTCCTTTTTTATGTTTCTAGAATTTTCTTTTTTTGTCCTCTTGCGTATGTTTTGCATGAATGCTGATTTTATTAAGATTAACAGCTCCTTGATTAAGATAGTTGCCTAATCACATCCGCAAACATGTGTCGTAATTTTCTGTACGAGACTTACAGAGACGGTGTAGGTTATGTATTTTATTATTTTTACTCTTTTAGTAAATCATCCGTGTGATAAGTTAGCTTTACATGTGCTGATTTGGAAGACTTGCAGCCGTAATATGATAAACATTGCATTTGCCTAATGTAGTTTTTCAGCAGTATTGGCATATTTACTTGTATTAATTATAACTAATGTCACTTTAAGAATGAGTAATATTCTTTTTCTTAAAGTAGGCATGTGCGCAATTTAGTATTAATTAACTTTTCTTTTTAAAGAGATGTTCACTGAAGCGGCATATTGTTATAGGAAAAACTGTTACCGTGCATCCCTAGTTCTGTTGAAATATGTTGGCAAAAAGCAAAATAATTATTGGCCCTTTTATTATTGCATTCTAATATGACGACATTAAGGTCATGACCCTTTTGCAAAAAGGATGTTGTGTATTTCTACAACTCCAAAATCAAACACGTAGAATATTTCCCAGCCTAACTCATTGTCTCGGTCTGACTTGTCCAAAAAGAAGGCGACCTGACTGACCAAGCCAGCTGCCCGAGGTCCAGCGGTTCCGACCCTCTGACCGTCATCAGTGACTCGGTGGTCCTACCCGTCGGCAACAGCAAAACAAAGGTGGGCGCCCAACTGTCCCCGTCCAGTCCCACATCCAGACTAAACCCTTTCAATCATGAGTCGGACAACAACACCTCAGCCGACGTCACGCCGGTTCACGTGGCCGCTTGTCATGCTAGAGACAACACGGAGAGCATCGGCAACGATTTGGAAGTCATTCGGTAAGATGGATTGCAGACTGGATTGCAATTTTTCTGTTCTAGTGTTTGTCAAAGTTCCCTCACTAATTCATGAAGATACCAGAGTATGTTTGGCCCTGCTATCTATAGGGTCGAAATTATACATATACAGAGTGTTTAAAAAATGCAATATCCTCTGAGATGTAGATATACCAGAAAGTGCTTAATTAAGGAAAATGAAATTAAAAAGTACTAATGTTGAGGATCACAAATTGTATCTTTACAAATCTGAATGAGAAACTCAAATGCATGTAGATTTTGCTCAAATGCATGTAGATTATGTGAACAATTTGACAAATGTCCAATATACACACGCCTGAGACATGGCATACATCAAGTTGGTAATCCAGCTTTTGCCAAACGCACTAAAGCGTATCTTGGGTAACAGTCTTCAGCAGATTACTATTTTTTTTATTTTTATATACAAATTAAATGCTTGTGAGGTAGAACAGGAAAATCCATACATTATTTATAATAATTAAATTAATTGAATTAAATGGACAGTGTATATTTATTGCTCACTGGTGGTACAAAAAACTTTCATCCAGTAAAAAAAAACATTTATTTAAATACTGGGCAAAAATACATAAACTATCATACTAATGTTAATTTTTTATAAAGAGAACCATAGATTGAGATATTTGTATTTCTATTTCACTGTGGAATCCTTTCCCGGATCGGCAGCATGTTCTTCCAGAACACCTCTGCAGTGTATAACTTGCCCTCGCTCGTGCCGGACAACACTGTTCGACAGTCGACCTTTTATATTCAAAGGATCTAAAATGTTTTGAAACACCCTGTATTTTGTAAAAATATATCATTTTTTTTACCTTTTTAAATCTCCAGTTAGTATTATACAGCAACCCCATGATTTGTCTTTTTCCTTTTTAGCAAATCGTAGTTTTAGAAATGTGTGATTACATTACATAATTTGAACTACCCTTTGAAGAAACTGACATTTTTGGCCGCTATCTTATTACTACGGAAGCCCAAATAACCATTTTGTTAAGCACTTAACCACTTACCTTCCACAGCTAAGCCCTGCATTCAATGATTGCAGAGTACCGTCATTCAGGCATTTTTCCTTGTTTTTTTTTTTTTTTTTTCTAGGCCCTTAGGTTAGTCATTTGGTTCCAGGATATGGCTCGCTGCTAGTGAATTTTGGCAAAGTGGTATCCCCCAGGTTTCCGTAGTTTGACTTTGAATTTTGAATTATTACACAATGTTACTTTGACATTAAATGTGTGGCTAAATGTAGAAAAAGAAAGTAGTCAATCATGTGAGAATTTCCCCCCAAAATATATTAATTATTTTATTTATTTATAAAAAATAATTGAAAGGACTGTCAACCAGTGAAATTCAAACTATTCAGATTCAGATATACTTTATTGTCATTCGTGTACACGTGTATACAGAACGAAATGTCGATACATCTAACCCGCACAGTTTCCTTGAGCGTCAGCCGGGATAGATAAGTTTAACCATGTCTTTGTCAGAATTATAGCGCAGCAGTTCGTCATCTCGCGGTTTGATGTTAGTTCCAGTTGTAAATGGTCCAGTTTATTGTCCAGAGAGCGAACATTGGAGAGGAAAATGGATGGGAGAGGCGTTTTGAAGGGTTTAGCCTTTAGCCTAGCGGTTAGCCCGGCCCGACAACCTCGCTTCCTCCTCCGGTCACACCGCTCTCTTGCCACTCTGCTTCGCTGCTTTGTAGGCCGCTGGGTCTTGTTGACGTAGCAGTCCGAGGCTAAGTAAACACTCCCGAGTGGTCGTCGCACCGAGCGCTTGATTTCTGGATGATTGCATATCCAGCAAAAAAATTGCGATCGTATATTAATCTGCGGTTTGAGTTGACTTTGTTGGCCGTCAAAACTGAGTCGAAGACTGGGTTTTATGACCGAAGTGTAAAAAACTGTAGCGAGCCGATGTAGCCGCAGCTGAACAGGGGCGCCGCCATCTTGATCAATAAACAATTAATAAGCAATAAAAAAAATGCAATTGACTGCTATCATAGGACTATCTTGTTCCTTTCCTTCTTCAGGATGGCAAGACGAAGAAAATCAAGCAAAAAACGACGGGCTAAGAGCTCAACAGATTCCATCAGCAGCGTGCATAACTCCATATCGTCCGAGCACGTAGAAGCGGCCAGCAGCTTACCTTGCGTGGACTATTCAGAGTCTTTAAACTGCACTGTAATCCACACTGACAGGCTTGGAAAAGAAAAGTGTGATGAGAAGGATGTAGAGGCTCTTTTAACGCTTCCAGAGATGACAGACACCTCTATGGAAAGCGTTGGACAACCTCTAAGGGATGTCATCGACAGACTGAGCCAAGATTACGAGGAGGGTCCCGAGCCTCCCGCACAGCCGCCCTTTCGAACGGGATCTGGCGCAAAGCCTCCAGACCCAGATCCAAACACAAACCAAGACCTCATGCAAACCGATCAAAGCGTGCTCTACTTTACCCCCGTCGATCCAGACTCTGATTCCCAAGGTGGTGGGCACCATGACCCTACAGAGCATCGCCAGTCACCGATACTTCCAGGTAGCCATGAAGATAAAGGAGAGGGAGAAGCTCCAACAGAACGGAAACTCGACCTGAACAGCAAAAAGGAAGATGATGCAGATGACCGTAAAAGTGCTTCGGAAGAGGATAAGCTTAGTCTTTCTGAAAGTTGTCATCCTGCGGAATTTAAGTAAGGACATGATCTGTTCATAGGGCATTTTTCTGATTACAAAAAAGTGCATTTCATCACTTATTTGTGTCTTAGGGTGGACAACAACCATTTGCTTCTCCTCATGATCCATGTATTCAGAGAGAATGACGAGCAACTATTCAGGGTGATCAGTTTTTTTTAACGATTATTAAATTATTTTTTATTTTTATGCTAATGTATTGACAGACAACATTTCATTTTGTCTTGTTCAGATGTTGAGAATGAGCACAGGCCATATGGAAGGAGACCTGCAACCTCTTTACCTGCTGCTGACTGACTGTTACATCTACCTTCTGAGGAAAGGTCAGTGATACGACGAACAAATTAAATTTTTACTCTGAGGTAGTTTTAGTCAGTCCTAAGCATGTGACCGTGCTGTATTTTCCGGACTATAAATCGCTTTAGAGTACAAGTCGCACTTTCCACGAAATGCATAATGAAAGAAGGAAAAGAAAACAAACATATATAGGTCGCACTGGTGTATGCCACAATCTGTGTGATAATATAAAAGTCTCCCTTCTTGGGAAGGTATGTCTGTAGCATTAAATCCTTCAGTTGTTTCTATCTATGTTAAAATAATCAACACGGCCCTAGAGCACCCTATTACACTTAGGTGTGAAAATGACATCAAATCATATTCAGGTAATCAGGTGTTAATATTGTCACACACAAAAGACACTCCAGGCATGCTCATGGCCAAACCATGAGAAATAAGGTGACTTATAGTTCAGAAAATGTGGTACTGCATTTTGCTGTCCTGCCTTTGAAGCAAGTTTGGAATATCCTGCACAGGTGCAGCAGAAAAGCCTTACATGGTGGAAGATGCCGTTTCTTACAATGAGCTTGACTATATCTCGGTAAGTTACATTTCTTCTAATCAGTCCACTTGTATTATTCACTGGACTTTTTGTTGTTCTAGCATACTTGCATATTGTACAGTCTACTCACTAAAAACTATTAGGAGCAAACAAATAACCTAATTTGGGCACATATTTGATTTCTCCTCTTCTTGGATTAGTTTGACCAAGCTTACTTAGTTGTTTTGCCCAAACAACCCCCCAAAATTGGAACATTTTCTTTCAAACAATCCTCAAAGGTTTAGCCATCCTATTGTGCAAACCAATCTCCTAAAAATAATAAATAAATAAAAAATGGGGGATTCTGTTGGGTGGGATAATCCAAAATGGTATTGTTTTTGGCCAAAACACTTGATACAAGTGGATTGATTTAATCCAAGTAAGTAATTGGTCTCTAACTGATCCTGTTATTTGTTACTTTGGATTTGCACATTTTTACAGTGTTCGCTTTTGGAGTCTTAACTCCCTTTTAAATGTTTGAATGTGGGTAATTTCTTGTAGCTAGTTTTTATCCTTTCTACATCTTTAACGTTCCCCCCATTTTTAGGTGGGCCTGGATGAACAAACTGTGAGCTTAGTTTGTACAAACAGAAGAAGGAAGTTTTTGTTGGATACAGCAGATGCCTCTTTGACTTCGTAAGTGTGCGTCACGTCATCACGTCGCTTTCCAATTGTCGACTGCCAGCAGAAATCTTATCACCTTTTGTCCCCAGATGGTTTTTGTCTGTTCTTAAGATGGCAATGGTAAAGGGCTGTCGCGAGCCTCCATATCCTTCCATCCTGACAGATGCCACCATGGAAAAACTCGCTCTCACCAAATTTGTCTCCCAGGAATCTCACTGCGAGGTGAAGACATGTTATAAAACACTTCAGTTATTTAAATAAAATATTTCTTTTTCAAAGTATAAACAGAAACACATCTCCTATCTCATTAACGTGATATAGATTTCAAAATTTGTGATCATACTCCACACATTGAGATGCCCTTTTAAGAAGATGACATGTTACTAACTACGCAAGCCTGAAAGACCATTTTGCAAAGGTATCTTGTCCTGGTGGTGCTTTTAGCACTTAAAGGCCTCTTACCAGCCCAGCCCTTAGTCCAGTGATTCAGGCAACTAGGGTTTTTTTTCTCCAATTGTTTCCTTCTCTAGCCATTTACAATTGCCACTTGGCTGAAGGCTTTGACTAATTGCTAGCTGCTATTGTTAGCTGTTCCATGTGAATAGGCTTGCTTTGTCCTTAAGTGTCACTCGCCTTCCACAGTGAGTCAGGCAAGAGAACGTCGCTGAATTCTTTGATTTAGGCATCTTCATACTTTTTTATTTATATATAGAATGACAATACAAAGGAAATTATTATTATATATATATATATATATATATATATATATATATATATATATATATATATATATACCACAGCCATATCCCCCTAGTGGGAGGTGGCTAGAGTCATTTCTGACTCTTTTTGGGAGATTGATTCAGAGGAGGGAATTCCCAGCCCCCTCGCTCAACCCAACTGAGGTGTTGGGAGTCATTAGGTGACCAAACCCCCCCAATTCCAACCCCTATTGCTGAACGCCAAGCAGGGAGGCAACGAGTACCAATGTTTAAGTCTTAGGTATGACTCGGCCGAGGCTTGAACCACAACCTCCCAGTCTCGGGGCGGGCGCCATACCCCCAAGGCCACCGAGCTTCATACTTTTTACCACGGTTTATTTCTTCAGCCATTCATGTTTGCCACTCAGTTGCAGGCTTTGGCTCACCACTAGTTACTATTGTTGGTAGCTGCTCCGGATTCGTTGTTCAGTGTCATTTGCCTTCCACAGCTCGTCATGCAAGCTAACGTTGCTGAATTCTGTGATTTAGGCATCTTCATAATTTTTACTACAGTTTCTTTCTCCTGCCAATCATGTTAGCCACTCGATTGCAGGATTTGGCTCACCACTTGCTAAAACTGTTGTTGTTAGCTGCTCCTGCTTCGTCGTTCAGTGTCACCTGTCTTCCACAGCTTGTCCTGCTAGCAAATGTCTGATTTCCGTGAATCGGGGTCCCAACGTTTGCTCTTGCAATCATTTACTGGCTTTTTTTATTAGCTTCTCCCTCTAGCCTCATAAGGTAGCTGCTTAGACCAGCTCTGACCAACTTCAGATATACGCTCTTTTGATCCAATCCGGGTGTATCCAACTTCCTAGGTATTTTGCTATCGCTCAACGGAATTAATACCAGCTCCTACTCTCTTTTCGCTGGCCGAAATGTATCAATGATAACGCAAGAAATGTCTCAAGTAGGCTTCCCAATCGTGCCAAATGGTAATATGTCTTCTTGAATGCAAGCTGCTTTAACTAAATTCTAAGCTATAACGACGTCTAATTGAACATTTAGACATAAACCTTGTTCTACACTAGAAATATCTCAACACATATAAGTACACAACAGTATTTAACGATAGTTTCTAGAAAAAGGGTGAGCTTGCTTTAAGTTTCTCAAAAATTAACTTGCTCAACGTGTTTTTTATTTAGTTGAAAATCTGAATAAATACTTTTTTAGACATTTACAATAGGTGATATGAGTGATTGTTTCAAATTGAAGGCTTAAAGTGGCACATCTCTTCCTTCAGGTCTCTGAAGTTACATTACGTCGCTATTCATTGGTCCACTGGGAGGATCCTATGGATGTGAGCTTGCCTGACATTAAGTTACCTGCCAGCTCCAAAGAAGGACTGATGCAATATCGGGCTGGCTCTACGTACCTTGGCAAGGAGCTGTGGAAAAGTTGCTACCTCATCCTCAGGTTTGTTAGATGTAATAATAATAATAGGATAAGAAACCTGATCTAGCCTATTATTTTGCTTCTAGATAGTGAACTTTCCGAACAAACATTGTCAGTCTAAAAATGCTGTGCTTTCTTTTTCAGCAAGGGGATTCTGTACCTCTATGCGGAAAAGACTGATGTTACACATTTTCTTTCAGTCACGATTGGGTAATCTTGTCACCCTTATCCTTAAATCATTACAAAAGCAGACAGAGACAGTGATGCTATTCCCCCGCCTTCCTTTTTTTAAATGTCAGAGGAGAGTTTTGTGGAGGGTGTCGTCGTTCCAACAGCACAGAGCGTCCACATTCCTTTCAAGTCATCCTGACTGAGCGCCCCCCTCTGGAGTTGAGTGCCAACGACGAGCAGGAGATGGCTGACTGGATGCAACTGCTATGCCAGTCTGTCTCTAAAGGAGTAAGGAAAGCTTGTACAATAGAGCCCGGGATAAGACAATCTGTTTGGAAATTGCCATATAGCGGGGGATGTAAACCTGCAGTAATACGCTATCTATCTATCTATCTATCTATCTAAAACTTCCTTGGAGAGCAGATTAAAATTTGAACTGATTATAAAACTTCCACTTGCAAGAATTGTCATGCCCTAAGATTTCATTGCCTTAATTGCTTATTGCTCACGGCCATGCAACTTGGCAAAGGAGGCGATGTATGTGGCTTCTTCGTATTTTAAAGACAAGCTTTTTTACCGCTCTTAGCGTGCTTTTGTTTCTCCATTTAGCATCACTGCAGGCCTTTGGACCCATAGCAAATGAACACAGCACAAACAAATCCAGTATTGTATCACACTAACTCGCACACAAGATTTTAAAGTCACCAAACAGAGAGGAAGGGTGCATTGTATGTGCGAGTTTAGCCAACAACATATATGCATTTCCATGATGCTGTGACGTAAACCAATAGCATATTAGCATTTTATATAACGTTGACAAATAGCAAACAGGCATCTTATTTATTAGGCACATTATTGACTCAGTCAAACTCATGATATACACTTAGTGAATTTTGGGTGCACAAAATATTTTTTGTCGACCTTGTATAGTGGGGAAAATGCTTTAAGAGGGCCTGTAAAACATTTAATTTCGCCTCATAAAGTGAAAATGTCGCTGTTTTCACAGGGAAATATATTAAGATTTGATGCCATTCAACTTGAATGCAATGCAGATTTCCCAACCTCTGCTCTGTCCTTTAGGTCATCCCTCAAGGCGCAGCCCCCACCCAGTGTATCCCGTGTTGCCTGGTTGTGACGGATAGTAGGCTGCTGACTTGCCACCAGGACTGCCAGACAAGTTTCTTC